>NC_134832.1:149609210-149795260 GCF_004210375.1 Tachypleus tridentatus | reverse complement strand
AAAGAGTATTGAACTGATTCTCACTAAGAAAACTATCTACGGAAAAGAGTATGGAACCGATTACCAAGAAAACTAACTACGGAAAAGAGTATTGAACTGATTCTCACTAAGAAAACTAACTACGGAAAAGAGTATTGAACTGATTCTCACTAAGAAAACTAATTACGGAAAAGAGTATTGAACTGATTCTCACTAAGAAAACTAACTACGGAAAAGAGTATTGAACTGATTCTCACTAAAAAAATATTGAACTGATAACTACGGAAAAGAGTATTGAACTGATTCTCACTAAGAAAACTAATTACGGAAAAGAGTATTGAACTGATTCTCACTAAGAAAACTAACTACGGAAAAGAGTATTGAACTGATTCTCAAAAAGAAAACTAACTACGGAAAAGAGTATTGAACTGATTCTCACTAAGAAAACTAACTACGGAAAAGAGTATTGAACTGATTCTCACTAAGAAAACTAATTACGGAAAAGAGTATTGAACTGATTCTCACTAAGAAAACTAACTACGGAAAAGAGTATTGAACTGATTCTCAAAAGAAAACTAATTACGGAAAAGAGTATTGAACTGATTCTCACTAAGAAAACTAACTACGGAAAAGAGTATTGAACTGATTCTCACTAAGAAAACTAATTACGGAAAAGAGTATTGAACTGATTCTCACTAAGAAAACTAACTACGGAAAAGAGTATTGAACTGATTCTCACTAAGAAAAACTAACTACGGAAAAGAGTATTGAACTGATTCTCACTAAGAAAACTAACTACGGAAAAGAGTATTGAACCGATTCTCACTAAAAAAACTAACTACGGAAAAGAGTATTGAACTGATTCTCACTAAGAAAACTAACTACGGAAAAGAGTATTGAACTGATTCTCACTAAAGAAACTAATTACGGAAAAGAGTATTGAACTGATTCTCACTAAGAAAACTAACTACGGAAAAGAGTATTGAACTGATTCTCACTAAAAAAAAACTAACTACGGAAAAGAGTATTGAACTGATTCTCACTAAAAAAACTAACTACGGAAAAGAGTATTGAACTGATTCTCACTAAGAAAACTAATTACGGAAAAGAGTATTGAACTGATTCTCACTAAGAAAACTAACTACGGAAAAGAGTATTGAACTGATTCTCATTAACTACGGAAAAAGAGTATTGAATTGATTCTCACTAAGAAAACTAACTACGGAAAAGAGTATTGAACTGATTCTCACTAAGAAAACTAACTACGGAAAAGAGTATTGAACTGATTCTCACTAAGAAAACTAACTACGGAAAAGAGTATTGAACTGATTCTCACTAAGAAAACTAACTACGGAAAAGAGTATTGAACTGATACTCAAAAGAAAACTAACTACGGAAAAGAGTATTGAACTGATTCTCACTAAGAAAACTAACTACGGAAAAGAGTATTGAACTGATTCTCACTAAAAAAAACTAACTACGGAAAAGAGTATTGAACTGATTCTCACTAAGAAAACTAACTACGGAAAAGAGTATTGAACTGATTCTCACTAGAAAACTAATTACGGAAAAGAGTATTGAACTGATTCTCACTAAAAAACTAACTACGGAAAAGAGTATTGAACTGATTCTCAAAGAAAACTAACTACGGAAAAGAGTATTGAACTGATTCTCACTAAAAAAACTAACTACGGAAAAGAGTATTGAACTGATTCTCAAAAAGAAAACTAACTACGGAAAAGAGTATTGAACTGATTCTCACTAAGAAAACTAACTACGGAAAAGAGTATTGAACTGATTCTCACTAAGAAAACTAATTACGGAAAAGAGTATTGAACTGATTCTCACTAAGAAAACTAACTACGGAAAAGAGTATTGAACTGATTCTCACTAAGAAAACTAACTACGGAAAAGAGTATTGAACTGATTCTCACTAAGAAAACTAACTACGGAAAAGAGTATTGAACTGATTCTCACTAAGAAAACTAACTACGGAAAAGAGTATTGAACTGATTCTCAAAAAGAAAACTAATTACGGAAAAGAGTATTGAACTGATTCTCACTAAGAAAACTAACTACGGAAAAGAGTATTGAACTGATTCTCAAAAAGAAAACTAACTACGGAAAAGAGTATTGAACTGATTCTCACTAAGAAAACTAACTACGGAAAAGAGTATTGAACTGATTCTCACTAAAATGAAAACTAACTACGGAAAAGAGTATTGAACTGATTCTCAAAAAGAAAACTAACTACGGAAAAGAGTATTGAACTGATTCTCACTAAGAAAACTAACTACGGAAAAGAGTATTGAACCGATTCTCACTAAAAAAAACTAATTACGGAAAAGAGTATTGAACCGATTCTCACTAAAAAACTAACTACGGAAAAGAGTATTGAACCGATTCTCACTAAGAAAACTAACTACGGAAAAGAGTATTGAACTGATTCTCACTAAGAAAACTAACTACGGAAAAGAGTATTGAACTGATTCTCACTAAGAAAACTAACTACGGAAAAGAGTATTGAACTGATTCTCAAAAAAAAAACTAACTACGGAAAAGAGTATTGAACTGATTCTCACTAAGAAAACTAACTACGGAAAAGAGTATTGAACTGATTCTCACTAAGAAAACTAACTACGGAAAAGAGTATTGAACTGATTCTCACTAAGAAAACTAATTACGGAAAAGAGTATTGAACTGATTCTCACTAAGAAAACTAACTACGGAAAAGAGTATTGAACTGATTCTCAAAAGAAAACTAACTACGGAAAAGAGTATTGAACTGATTCTCACTAAGAAAACTACTACGGAAAAGAGTATTGAACCGATTCTCACTAAGAAAACTAACTACGGAAAAGAGTATTGAACTGATTCTCACTAAAGAAAACTAACTACGGAAAAGAGTATTGAACTGATTCTCACTAAAGAAAACTAACTACGGAAAAGAGTATTGAACTGATTCTCACTAAAAAAACTAACTACGGAAAAGAGTATTGAACTGATTCTCACTAAGAAAACTAACTACGGAAAAGAGTATTGAACTGATTCTCAAAAAAAAACTAACTACGGAAAAGAGTATTGAACTGATTCTCACTAAGAAAACTAACTACGGAAAAGAGTATTGAACTGATTCTCACTAAAAAAAACTAACTACGGAAAAGAGTATTGAACTGATTCTCACTAAAAAAACTAACTACGGAAAAGAGTATTGAACTGATTCTCACTAAGAAAACTAACTACGGAAAAGAGTATTGAACTGATTCTCACTAAGAAAACTAACTACGGAAAAGAGTATTGAACTGATTCTCACTAAGAAAACTAACTACGGAAAAGAGTATTGAACTGATTCTCTAAAAAGAAAACTAATTACGGAAAAGAGTATTGAACTGATTCTCACTAAGAAAACTAACTACGGAAAAGAGTATTGAACTGATTCTCACTAAGAAAACTAACTACGGAAAAGAGTATTGAACTGATTCTCAAAAAGAAAACTAATTACGGAAAAGAGTATTGAACTGATTCTCACTAAGAAAACTAACTACGGAAAAGAGTATTGAACTGATTCTCACTAAGAAAACTAACTACGGAAAAGAGTATTGAACTGATTCTCACTAAGAAAACTAACTACGGAAAAGAGTATTGAACTGATTCTCAAAAAGAAAACTAACTACGGAAAAGAGTATTGAACTGATTCTCACTAAGAAAACTAACTACGGAAAAGAGTATTGAACTGATTCTCACTAAAAAACTAATTACGGAAAAGAGTATTGAACTGATTCTCACTAAGAAAACTAACTACGGAAAAGAGTATTGAACTGATTCTCACTAAAGAAAACTAACTACGGAAAAGAGTATTGAACTGATTCTCACTAAGAAAACTAACTACGGAAAAGAGTATTGAACTGATTCTCACTAAGAAAACTAATTACGGAAAAGAGTATTGAACTGATTCTCACTAAGAAAACTAACTACGGAAAAGAGTATTGAACTGATTCTCACTAAGAAAACTAACTACGGAAAAGAGTATTGAACTGATTCTCACTAAGAAAACTAACTACGGAAAAGAGTATTGAACTGATTCTCACTAAGAAAACTAATTACGGAAAAGAGTATTGAACTGATTCTCACTAAGAAAACTAACTACGGAAAAGAGTATTGAACTGATTCTCACTAAGAAAACTAACTACGGAAAAGAGTATTGAACTGATTCTCACTAAAAAAACTAACTACGGAAAAGAGTATTGAACCGATTCTCACTAAAAAAACTAATTACTATTGAACTATTCTCACTAAGGAAAAACTACGAGTATTGAACTGATTCTCACTAATAAAACTAACCACGGAAAAGACTATTGAACCAATTTCAACTAAGAAAACTAATTAAGGAAAAGAGTATTGAACTGATTCTCACTAAGAAAACTAACTACGGAAAAGAGTATTGAACTGATTCTCACTAAGAAAACTAACTACGGAAAAGAGTATTGAACTGATTCTCACTAAGAAAACTAACTACGGAAAAGAGTATTGAACTGATTCTCACTAAGAAAACTAACTACGGAAAAGAGTATTGAACTGATTCTCACTAAGAAAACTAACTACGGAAAAGAGTATTGAACTGATTCTCACTAAGAAAACTAACTACGGAAAAGAGTATTGAACTGATTCTCACTAAGAAAACTAACTACGGAAAAGAGTATTGAACTGATTCTCACTAAGAAAACTAACTACGGAAAAGAGTATTGAACTGATTCTCACTAAGAAAACTAACTACGGAAAAGAGTATTGAACTGATTCTCACTAAGAAAACTAACTACGGAAAAGAGTATTGAACTGATTCTCACTAAGAAAACTAACTACGGAAAAGAGTATTGAACTGATTCTCACTAAAAAAACTAACTACGGAAAAGAGTATTGAACTGATTCTCACTAAAAAAACTAACTACGGAAAAGAGTATTGAACTGATTCTCACTAAGAAAACTAACTACGGAAAAGAGTATTGAACTGATTCTCACTAAGAAAACTAACTACGGAAAAGAGTATTGAACTGATTCTCACTAAGAAAACTAACTACGGAAAAGAGTATTGAACTGATTCTCACTAAGAAAACTAACTACGGAAAAGAGTATTGAACTGATTCTCACTAAGAAAACTAACTACGGAAAAGAGTATTGAACTGATTCTCACTAAGAAAACTAACTACGGAAAAGAGTATTGAACTGATTCTCACTAAAGAAAACTAACTACGGAAAAGAGTATTGAACTGATTCTCACTAAGAAAACTAACTACGGAAAAGAGTATTGAACTGATTCTCACTAAGAAAACTAACTACGGAAAAGAGTATTGAACTGATTCTCACTAAAAAAACTAACTACGGAAAAGAGTATTGAACTGATTCTCACTAAGAAAACTAACTACGGAAAAGAATATTGAATTGATGCTCATTAAGAAAACTACTTACGAAAAAGAGTATTGAACTGATTTTTCATGAGAAAACTAATTACGGAAAAGTATTGAACTGATTCTCACAAAGAAAACTAACTACGTATTGAACTGATTCTCACTAAAAAAACTAACTACGGAAAAGAGTATTGAACTGATTCTCACTAAGAAAACTAACTACGGAAAAGAGTATTGAACTGATTCTCACTAAGAAAACTAACTACGGAAAAGAGTATTGAACTGATTCTCACTAAGAAAAACTAACTACGGAAAAGAGTATTGAACTGATTCTCACTAAGAAAACTAACTACGGAAAAGAGTATTGAACTGATTCTCACTAAGAAAACTAACTACGGAAAAGAGTATTGAACTGATTCTCACTAAGAAAACTAACTACGGAAAAGAGTATTGAACTGATTCTCACTAAGAAAACTAACTACGGAAAAGAGTATTGAACTGATTCTCACTAAAAAAAACTAACTACGGAAAAGAGTATTGAACTGATTCTCACTAAGAAAACTAACTACGGAAAAGAGTATTGAACTGATTCTCACTAAGAAAACTAACTACGGAAAAGAGTATTGAACTGATTCTCACTAAGAAAACTAACTACGGAAAAGAGTATTGAACTGATTCTCACTAAGAAAACTAACTACGGAAAAGAGTATTGAACTGATTCTCACTAAAGAAAACTAACTACGGAAAAGAGTATTGAACTGATTCTCACTAAGAAAACTAACTACGGAAAAGAGTATTGAACTGATTCTCACTAAAAAAAACTAACTACGGAAAAGAGTATTGAACTGATTCTCACTAAGAAAACTAACTACGGAAAAGAGTATTGAACTGATTCTCACTAAGAAAACTAACTACGGAAAAGAGTATTGAACTTATTCTCACTAAGGAAACTAACATCGGAAAAGAGTATTGAACTGATTCTCACTAAGAAAACTAACTACGGAAAAGAGTATTGAACTGATTCTCAAAAAGAAAACTAACTACGGAAAAGAGTATTGAACTGATTCTCACTAAGAAAACTAACTACGGAAAAGAGTATTGAACTGATTCTCACTAAAAAAAACTAACTACGGAAAAGAGTATTGAACTGATTCTCACTAAGAAAACTAACTACGGAAAAGAGTATTAAAATGATTCTCACTAAGAAAACTAATAACGGAAAAGAGTAATGAACTGATTCTCACTGAGAAATCTAATTACAGAAAAGAGTATTGAAATGATTCTCACTAAAAAAAACTAACTACGGAAAAGAGTATTAAACCGATTCTCACTGAAAAAAAAACTAACTACGGAAAAGAGTATTGAACTGATTCTCACTAAGAAAACTAATTACGGAAAAGAGTATTGAACTGATTCTCACTAAGAAAACTAACTACGGAAAAGAGTATTGAACTGATTCTCACTAAGAAAACTAACTACGGAAAAGAGTATTGAACTGATTCTCACTAAGAAAACTAACTACGGAAAAGAGTATTGAACTGATTCTCACTAAGAAAACTAACTACGGAAAAGAGTATTGAACTGATTCTCACTAAGAAAACTAACTACGGAAAAGAGTATTGAACTGATTCTCACTAAGAAAACTAACTACGGAAAAGAGTATTGAACTGATTCTCACTAAGAAAACTAACTACGGAAAAGAGTATTGAACTGATTCTCACTAAGAAAACTAACTACGGAAAAGAGTATTGAACTGATTCTCACTAAAGAAAACTAACTACGGAAAAGAGTATTGAACCGATTCTCACTAAAAAACTAACTACGGAAAAGAGTATTGAACTGATTCTCACTAAGAAAACTAACTACGGAAAAGAGTATTGAACTGATTCTCACTAAGAAAACTAACTACGGAAAAGAGTATTGAACTGATTCTCACTAAAAAAAACTAACTACGGAAAAGAGTATTGAACCGATTCTCACTAAAAAAAACTAACTACGGAAAAGAGTATTGAACTGATTCTCACTAAGAAAACTAACTAAAAAGAGTATACGGAAAACTAACTACGAGTATTGAACTGATTCTCACTAAAAAAACTAACTACGGAAAAGAGTATTGAACCGATTCTCACTAAAAAACTAACTACGGAAAAGAGTATTGAACTGATTCTCACTAAGAAAACTAACTACGGAAAAGAGTATTGAACTGATTCTCACTAAGAAAACTAACTACGGAAAAGAGTATTGAACTGATTCTCAAAAAGAAAACTAACTACGGAAAAGAGTATTGAACTGATTCTCACTAAGAAAACTAACTACGGAAAAGAGTATTGAACTGATTCTCAAAAGAAAACTAACTACGGAAAAGAGTATTGAACTGATTCTCACTAAGAAAACTAACTACGGAAAAGAGTATTGAACTGATTCTCACTAAGAAAACTAACTACGGAAAAGAGTATTGAACTGATTCTCACTAAAAAAACTAACTACGGAAAAGAGTATTGAACTGATTCTCACTAAGAAAACTAACTACGGAAAAGAGTATTGAACTGATTCTCACTAAGAAAACTAACTACGGAAAAGAGTATTGAACTGATTCTCACTAAGAAAACTAACTACGGAAAAGAGTATTGAACTGATTCTCACTAAAAAAACTAACTACGGAAAAGAGTATTGAACCGATTCTCACTAAAAAACTAACTACGGAAAAGAGTATTGAACTGATTCTCACTAAGAAAACTAACTACGGAAAAGAGTATTGAACTGATTCTCACTAAGAAAACTAACTACGGAAAAGAGTATTGAACTGATTCTCACTAAGAAAACTAACTACGGAAAAGAGTATTGAACTGATTCTCACTAAAAAACTAACTACGGAAAAGAGTATTGAACTGATTCTCACTAAGAAAACTAACTACGGAAAAGAGTATTGAACCGATTCTCACTAAAAAAACTAACTACGGAAAAGAGTATTGAACCGATTCTCACTAAAAAAACTAACTACGGAAAAGAGTATTGAACCGATTCTCACTAAAAAAACTAACTACGGAAAAGAGTATTGAACTGATTCTCACTAAGAAAAACTAACTACGGAAAAGAGTATTGAACTGATTCTCACTAAGAAAACTAACTACGGAAAAGAGTATTGAACTGATTCTCACTAAGAAAACTAACTACGGAAAAGAGTATTGAACTGATTCTCACTAAAAGAAAACTAACTACGGAAAAGAGTATTGAACTGATTCTCACTAAGAAAACTAACTACGGAAAAGAGTATTGAACTGATTCTCACTAAAAAAAACTAACTACGGAAAAGAGTATTGAACTGATTCTCACTAAGAAAACTAACTACGGAAAAGAGTATTGAACTGATTCTCACTAAGAAAACTAACTACGGAAAAGAGTATTGAACTGATTCTCACTAAGAAAACTAACTACGGAAAAGAGTATTGAACTGATTCTCACTAAGAAAACTAACTACGGAAAAGAGTATTGAACTGATTCTCACTAAAAAAACTAACTACGATTCTCAAAAGAAAAGAGTATTGAACTGATTCTCACTAAAAAAACTAACTACGGAAAAGAGTATTGAACTGATTCTCACTAAAAAAACTAACTACGGAAAAGAGTATTGAACTGATTCTCACTAAGAAAACTAACTACGGAAAAGAGTATTGAAATGATTCTCACTAAAAAAAACTAACTACGGAAAAGAGTATTGAACCGATTCTCACTAAAAAACTAACTACGGAAAAGAGTATTGAACTGATTCTCACTAAGAAAACTAACTACGGAAAAGAGTATTGAACCGATTCTCACTAAAAAACTAACTACGGAAAAGAGTATTGAACTGATTCTCACTAAGAAAACTAACTACGGAAAAGAGTATTGAACTGATTCTCACTAAAAAAACTAACTACGGAAAAGAGTATTGAACTGATTCTCACTAAGAAAACTAACTACGGAAAAGAGTATTGAACTGATTCTCACTAAAGAAAACTAACTACGGAAAAGAGTATTGAACTGATTCTCACTAAAAAAAACTAACTACGGAAAAGAGTATTGAACTGATTCTCACTCAAAAAACTAACTACGGAAAAGAGTATTGAACCGATTCTCACTAAAAAAACTAACTACGGAAAAGAGTATTGAACGGATTCTCACTAAAAAAACTAACTACAGAAAAGAGTATTAAACTGATTCTAACTAAAAAAACTAACTACGGAGAAGAGTATTGAACTTATTCTCATTAGGAAAATATATTACGGAAAAGAGTATTGAACTGATTCTCACTAAAAAAACTAACTACGGAAAAGAGTATTGAACTGATTCTCACTAAGAAAACTAACTACGGAAAAGAGTATTGAACTGATTCTCACTAAGAAAACTAACTACGGAAAAGAGTATTGAACTGATTCTCACTAAGAAAACTAACTACGGAAAAGAGTATTGAACTGATTCTCACTAAGAAAACTAACTACGGAAAAGAGTATTGAACTGATTCTCACTAAAAAAACTAACTACGGAAAAGAGTATTGAACTGATTCTCACTAAGAAAACTAACTACGGAAAAGAGTATTGAACTGATTCTCAATAAAAAAAACTAACTACGGAAAATAGTATTGAACTGATTCTCACTAAGAAAACTACTACGGAAAAGAGTATTGAACTGATTCTCACTAAGAAAACTAACTACGGAAAAGAGTATTGAACTGATTCTCACTAAAGAAAACTAACTACGGAAAAGAGTATTGAACTGATTCTCACTAAGAAAACTAACTACGGAAAAGAGTATTGAACTGATTCTCACTAAAAAACTAACTACGGTAAAGAGTATTGAACTGATTCTAACTAAGAAAACTAACTACGGAAAAGAGTATTGAACCGATTCTCACTAAGAAAACTAACTACGGAAAAGAGTATTGAACTGATTCTCACAAAGAAAACTAACTACGGAAAAGAGTATTGAACTGATTCTCACTAAGAAAACTAACTACGGAAAAGAGTATTGAACCGATTCTCACTAAAAAAAACTAACTACGGAAAAGAGTATTGAACCGATTCTCACTCAAAAAACTAACTACGGAAAAGAGTATTGAACCGATTCTCACTAAAAAAACTAACTACGGAAAAGAGTATTGAACTGATTCTCACTAAGAAAACTAACTACGGAAAAGAGTATTGAACTGATTCTCACTAAAAAACTAACTACGGAAAAGAGTATTGAACTGATTCTCACTAAGAAAACTAACTACGGAAAAGAGTATTGAACTGATTCTCACTAAGAAAACTAACTACGGAAAAGAGTATTGAACTGATTCTCACTAAGAAAAAAAGAGTATTGAACTAACTACGGAAAAGAGTATTGAACTGATTCTCACTAAGAAAACTAACTACGGAAAAGAGTATTGAACTGATTCTCACTAAGAAAACTAACTACGGAAAAGAGTATTGAACTGATTCTCACTAAGAAAACTAACTACGGAAAAGAGTATTGAACTGATTCTCACTAAGAAAACTAACTACGGAAAAGAGTATTGAACTGATTCTCACTAAGAAAACTAACTACGGAAAAGAGTATTGAACTGATTCTCACTAAAGAAAACTAACTACGGAAAAGAGTATTGAACTGATTCTCACTAAGAAAACTAACTACGGAAAAGAGTATTGAACTGATTCTCACTAAGAAAACTAACTACGGAAAAGAGTATTGAACTGATTCTCACTAAGAAAACTAACTACGGAAAAGAGTATTGAACTGATTCTCACTAAGAAAACTAACTACGGAAAAGAGTATTGAACTGATTCTCACTAAGAAAACTAACTACGGAAAAGAGTATTGAACCGATTCTCACTAAAAAACTAACTACGGAAAAGAGTATTGAACTGATTCTCACTAAGAAAACTAACTACGGAAAAGAGTATTGAACTGATTCTCACTAAGAAAACTAACTACGGAAAAGAGTATTGAACTGATTCTCACTAAGAAAACTAACTACGGAAAAGAGTATTGAACTGATTCTCACTAAGAAAACTAACTACGGAAAAGAGTATTGAACTGATTCTCACTAAAAAACTAACTACGGAAAAGAGTATTGAACTGATTCTCACTAAGAAAACTAACTACGGAAAAGAGTATTGAACTGATTCTCACTAAGAAAACTAACTACGGAAAAGAGTATTGAACTGATTCTCACTAAGAAAACTAACTACGGAAAAGAGTATTGAACTGATTCTCACTAAAAAAAACTAACTACGGAAAAGAGTATTGAACCGATTCTCACTAAAAAAAACTAACTACGGAAAAGAGTATTGAACCGATTCTCACTAAAAAAACTAACTACGGAAAAGAGTATTGAACCGATTCTCACTAAAAAAACTAACTACGGAAAAGAGTATTGAACTGATTCTCACTAAGAAAACTAACTACGGAAAAGAGTATTGAACTGATTCTCACTAAAAAAACTAACTACGGAAAAGAGTATTGAACTGATTCTCACTAAAAAAACTAACTACGGAAAAGAGTATTGAACTGATTCTCACTGAGAAATCTAATTACAGAAAAGAGTATTGAAATGATTCTCACTAAAAAAACTAACTACGGAAAAGAGTATTAAACCGATTCTCACTAAAAAAAACTAACTACGGAAAAGAGTATTGAACTGATTCTCACTAAGAAAACTAACTACGGAAAAGAGTATTGAACTGATTCTCACTAAAAAAACTAACTACGGAAAAGAGTATTGAACTGATTCTCACTAAGAAAACTAACTACGGAAAAGAGTATTGAACAGATTCTCACTAAGAAAACTAACTACGGAAAAGAGTATTGAACTGATTCTCACTAAGAAAACTAACTACGGAAAAGAGTATTGAACTGATTCTCACTAAGAAAACTAACTACGGAAAAGAGTATTGAACTGATTCTCACTAAAAAACTAACTACGGAAAAGAGTATTGAACCGATTCTCACTAAAAAAAACTAACTACGGAAAAGAGTATTGAACTGATTCTCACTAAGAAAACTAACTACGGAAAAGAGTATTGAACTGATTCTCAAAAAAACTAACTACGGAAAAGAGTATTGAACCGATTCTCACTAAAAAAACTAACTACGGAAAAGAGTATTGAACTGATTCTCACAAAGAAAACTAACTACGGAAAAGAGTATTGAACTGATTCTCACTAAAAAAACTAACTACGGAAAAGAGTATTGAACTGATTCTCACTAAGAAAACTAACTACGGAAAAGAGTATTGAACCGATTCTCACTAAGAAAACTAACTACGGAAAAGAGTATTGAACTGATTCTCACTAAAAAAACTAACTACGGAAAAGAGTATTGAACAGATTCTCACTAAAAAACTAACTACGGAAAAGAGTATTGAACTGATTCTCACTAAGAAAACTAACTACGGAAAAGAGTATTGAACTGATTCTCACTAAGAAAACTAACTACGGAAAAGAGTATTGAAATGATTCTCACTAAGAAAACTAACTACGGAAAAGAGTATTGAACTGATTCTCACTAAGAAAAAACTAACTACGGAAAAGAGTATTGAACTGATTCTCACTAAGAAAACTAACTACGGAAAAGAGTATTGAACTGATTCTCACTAAGAAAACTAACTACGGAAAAGAGTATTGAACTGATTCTCACTAAAAAAACTAACTACGGAAAAGAGTATTGAACTGATTCTCACTAAAAAAACTACTATTGAACTACGGAAAAGAGTATTGAACTGATTTTCACTAAGAAAACTAACTACGGAAAAGAGTATTGAACTGATTCTCACTAAGAAAACTAACTACGGAAAAGAGTATTGAACTGATTCTCACTAAGAAAACTAACTACGGAAAAGAGTATTGAACTGATTCTCACTAAAAAAAAACTAACTACGGAAAAGAGTATTGAACTGATTCTCACTAAGAAAACTAACTACGGAAAAGAGTATTGAACTGATTCTCACTAAGAAAACTAACTACGGAAAAGAGTATTGAACTGATTCTCACTAAAAAACTAACTACGGAAAAGAGTATTGAACCGATTCTCACTAAAAAAACTAACTACGGAAAAGAGTATTGAACTGATTCTCACTAAGAAAACTAACTACGGAAAAGAGTATTGAACTGATTCTCACTAAAAAAACTAACTACGGAAAAGAGTATTGAACCGATTCTCACTAAAAAAACTAACTACGGAAAAGAGTATTGAACCGATTCTCACTAAAAAAACTAACTACGGAGAAGAGTATTGAACTGATTCTCACTAAGAAAACTAACTACGGAAAAGAGTATTGAACTGATTCTCACTAAAAAACTAACTACGGAAAAGAGTATTGAACTGATTCTCACTAAGAAAACTAACTACGGAAAAGAGTATTGAACTGATTCTCACTAAGAAAACTAACTACGGAAAAGAGTATTGAACTGATTCTCACTAAGAAAACTAACTACGGAAAAGAGTATTGAACTGATTCTCACTAAGAAAACTAACTACGGAAAAGAGTATTGAACTGATTCTCACTAAAAAAACTAACTACGGAAAAGAGTATTGAACTGATTCTCACTAAGAAAACTAACTACGGAAAAGAGTATTGAACTGATTCTCACTAAGAAAACTAACTACGGAAAAGAGTATTGAACTGATTCTCACTAAGAAAACTAACTACGGAAAAGAGTATTGAAATGATTCTCACTAAAAAAAACTAACTACGGAAAAGAGTATTGAACTGATTCTCACTAAAACTGATTCTCAAAAACAAAACAAACTACGGAAAAGAGTATAATTGAACTGATTCTCACTAAAAAAACTAACTACGGAAAAGAGTATGGAACCGATTACCCTAAGAAAACTAACTACAGAAAAGACAATTGAACTGATTCTCACTGAGAAAACTAACTACGGAAAAGAGTATTGAACTGATTCTCACTAAAAAAACTAACTACGGAAAAGAGTATTGAACCGATTCTCACTAAAAAAAACTAACTACGGAAAAGAGTATTGAACTGATTCTCACTAAGAAAACTAACTACGGAAAAGAGTATTGAACTGATTCTCACTAAGAAAACTAACTACGGAAAAGAGTATTGAACTGATTCTCACTAAGAAAACTAACTACGGAAAAGAGTATTGAACTGATTCTCACTAAGAAAACTAACTACGGAAAAGAGTATTGAACTGATTCTCACTAAGAAAACTAACTACGGAAAAGAGTATTGAACTGATTCTCACTAAAAAAACTAACTACGGAAAAGAGTATTGAACCGATTCTCACTAAAAAACTAACTACGGAAAAGAGTATTGAACCGATTCTCACTAAAAAAAACTAACTACGGAAAAGAGTATTAAACCGATTCTCACGGAAAAAAAACTAACTACGGAAAAGAGTATTGAACCGATTCTCACTAAAAAACTAACTACGGAAAAGAGTATTGAACTGATTCTCACTAAGAAAACTAACTACGGAAAAGAGTATTGAACTGATTCTCACTAAGAAAACTAACTACGGAAAAGAGTATTGAACTGATTCTCACTAAGAAAACTAACTACGGAAAAGAGTATTGAACTGATTCTCAAACTAACTACGGAAAAGAGTATTGAACTGATTCTCACTAAGAAAACTAACTACGGAAAAGAGTATTGAACTGATTCTCACTAAAAAAACTAACTACGGAAAAGAGTATTGAACTGATTCTCACAAAGAAAACTAACTACGGAAAAGAGTATTGAACCGATTCTCACTAAAAAACTAATTACGGAAAAGAGTATTGAACCGATTCTGACTAAAAAACTAACTACGGAAAAGAGTATTGAACTGATTCTCACTAAGAAAACTAACTACGGAAAAGAGTATTGAACTGATTCTCACTAAGAAAACTAACTACGGAAAAGAGTATTGAACCGATTCTCACTAAAAAAACTAACTACGGAAAAGAGTATTGAACCGATTCTCACTAAGAAAACTAACTACGGAAAAGAGTATTGAACCGATTCTCACTAAAAAAACTAACTACGGAAAAGAGTATTGAACTGATTCTCACTAAGAAAACTAACTACGGAAAAGAGTATTGAACTGATTCTCACTAAGAAAACTAACTACGGAAAAGAGTATTGAACTGATTCTCACTAAAAAAAACTAACTACGGAAAAGAGTATTGAACCGATTCTCACTAAAAAAACTAACTACGGAAAAGAGTATTGAACTGATTCTCACTAAGAAAACTAACTACGGAAAAGAGTATTGAACTGATTCTCACTAAAAAAAAACTAAAAGAGTATTGAACTGATTCTCAAAAAAGTATTGAACTGATATCTGATTCTCAAAAAAAACTAACTACGGAAAAGAGTATTGAACTGATTCTCACTAAAAAAAACTAACTACGGAAAAGAGTATTGAACTGATTCTCACTAAGAAAACTAACTACGGAAAAGAGTATTGAACTGATTCTCACTAAGAAAACTAACTACGGAAAAGAGTATTGAACTGATTCTCACTAAAAAAACTAACTACGGAAAAGAGTATTGAACCGATTCTCACTAAAAAAACTAACTACGGAAAAGAGTATTGAACTGATTCTCACTAAAAAACTAACTACGGAAAAGAGTATTGAACTGATTCTCACTAAGAAAACTAACTACGGAAAAGAGTATTGAACCGATTCTCACTAAGAAAACTAACTACGGAAAAGAGTATTGAACTGATTCTCAAAAAAAACTAACTACGGAAAAGAGTATTGAACTGATTCTCACTAAGAAAACTAACTACGGAAAAGAGTATTGAACTGATTCTCACTAAGAAAACTAACTACGGAAAAGAGTATTGAACTGATTCTCACTAAGAAAACTAACTACGGAAAAGAGTATTGAACTGATTCTAAATAAGAAAACTAACTACGGAAAAGAGTATTGAAATGATTCTCACTCAAAAAACTAACTACGGAAAAGAGTATTGAACAGATTCTCACTAAAAAACTAACTACGGAAAAGAGTATTGAACCGATTCTCACTAAAAAAACTAACTACGGAAAAGAGTATTGAACCGATTCTCACTAAAAAAACTAACTACGGAAAAGAGTATTGAACCGATTCTCACTAAGAAAACTAACTACGGAAAAGAGTATTGAACTGATTCTCACTAAGAAAACTAACTACGGAAAAGAGTATTGAACCGATTCTCACTAAAAAAACTAACTACGGAAAAGAGTATTGAACCGATTCTCACTAAAAAACTAACTACGAAAACTAACTACGGAAAAGAGTATTGAACTGATTCTCACTAAAAAAACTAACTACGGAAAAGAGTATTGAACTGATTCTCACTAAGAAAACTAACTACGGAAAAGAGTATTGAACTGATTCTCACAAAGAAAACTAACTACGGAAAAGAGTATTGAACTGATTCTCACTAAAAAAACTAACTACGGAAAAGAGTATTGAACTGATTCTCACTAAGAAAACTAACTACGGAAAAGAGTATTGAACTGATTCTCACTAAGAAAACTAACTACGGAAAAGAGTATTGAACTGATTCTCACTAAGAAAACTAACTACGGAAAAGAGTATTGAACTGATTCTCACTAAAAAACTAACTACGGAAAAGAGTATTGAACTGATTCTCACTAAGAAAACTAACTACGGAAAAGAGTATTGATCTGATTTTTAATAAAGAAAACTAACTACGGAAAAGAGTATTGAAATTATTATCAATAAGAAAACTAACTACGGAAAAGAGTATTGAACTGATTCTCACTAAGAAAACTAACTACGGAAAAGAGTATTGAACTGATTCTCACTAAGAAAACTAACTACGGAAAAGAGTATTGAACCGATTCTCACTAAAAAAACTAACTACGGAAAAGAGTATTGAACCGATTCTCACTAAAAAACTAACTACGGAAAAGAGTATTGAACCGATTCTCACTAAAAAACTAACTACGGAAAAGAGTATTGAACTGATTCTCACTAAAAAACTAACTACGGAAAAGAGTATTGAACTAATACTCAAAAGAAAACTTACTACGGAAAAAAGTATTGAACTGATTCTCACTAAAAAAACTAACTACGGAAAAGAGTATTGAACTGATTCTCACTAAGAAAACTAACTACGGAAAAGAGTATTGAACTGATTCTCACTAAAAAAACTAACTACGGAAAAGAGTATTGAACCGATTCTCACTAAAAAAACTAACTACGGAAAAGAGTATTGAACTGATTCTCACTAAGAAAACTAACTACGGAAAAGAGTATTGAACTGATTCTCACTAAGAAAACTAACTACGGAAAAGAGTATTAAACCGATTCTCACTAAAAAAAACTAACTACGGAGAAGAGTATTGAACTGATTCTCACCAAGAAAACTAATTACGGAAAAGAGTATTGAACCGATTCTCACTAAAAAACTAACTACGGAAAAGAGTATTGAACCGATTCTCACTAAAAAAACTAACTACGGAAAAGAGTATTGAACCGATTCTCACTAAGAAAACTAACTACAGAAAAGAGTATTGAACTGATTCTCACTAAAAAAAAAGAGTATTGAACTACGGAAAAGAGTATTGAACTGATTCTCACTAAAAAAAACTAACTACGGAAAAGAGTATTGAACTGATTCTCACCAAGAAAACTAACTACGGAAAAGAGTATTGAAACGATTCTCACTAAAAAAAACTAATTACGGAAAAGAGTATTGAACCGATTCTCACTAAAAAACTAACTACGGAAAAGAGTATTGAACCGATTCTCACTAAAAAACTAACTACGGAAAAGAGTATTGAACTGATTCTCACTAAGAAAACTAACTACGGAAAAGAGTATTGAACTGATTCTCACTGAGAAATCTAATTACAGAAAAGAGTATTGAAATGATTCTTACTAAAAAAACTAACTACGGAATAGAGTATTAAACCGATTCTCACTAAAAAAAAACTAACTACGGAGAAGAGTATTGAACTGATTCTCACTAAAAAAACTAACTACGGAAAAGAGTATTGAACCGATTCTCACTAAAAAACTAACTACGGAAAAGAGTATTGAACTGATTCTCACTAAGAAAACTAACTACGGAAAAGAGTATTGAACTGATTCTCACCAAGAAAACTAACTACGGAAAAGAGTATTGAACTGATTCTCACTAAGAAAAACTAACTACGGAAAAGAGTATTGAACTGATTCTCACTAAAAAAACTAACTACGGAAAAAGAGTATTGAACTGATTCTCACTAAAAAAACTAACTACGGAAAAGAGTATTGAACCGATTCTCACTAAAAAAACTAACTACGGAAAAGAGTATTGAACCGATTCTCACTAAAAAAACTAACTACGGAAAAGAGTATTGAACAGATTCTCACTAAAAAACTAACTACGGAAAAGAGTATTGAACTGATTCTCACTAAAAAAACTAACTACGGAAAAGAGTATTGAACCGATTCTCACTAAAAAACTAACTACGGAAAAGAGTATTGAACCGATTCTCACTAAAAAAAACTAACTACGGAAAAGAGTATTGAACCGATTCTCACTAAAAAAACTAACTACGGAAAAGAGTATTGAACCGATTCTCACTAAAAAAACTAACTACGGAAAAGAGTATTGAACTGATTCTCACTAAGAAAACTAACTACGGAAAAGAGTATTGAACTGATACTAAAAAAGAAAACTAACTACGGAAAAGAGTATTGAACTGATTCTCACTAAAAAACTAACTACGGAAAAGAGTATTGAACTGATTCTCACTAAGAAAACTAACTACGGAAAAGAGTACGGAAAAGAACTATTGAACTGATTCTCACTAAAAAAAACTAACTACGGAAAAGAGTATTGAACCGATTCTCACTAAAAAAACTAACTACGGAAAAGAGTATTGAACCGATTCTCACTAAAAAAACTAACTACGGAAAAGAGTATTGAACCGATTCTCACTAAGAAAACTAACTACGGAAAAGAGTATTGAACTGATTCTCACTAAGAAAACTAACTACGGAAAAGAGTATTGAACTGATTCTCACTAAGAAAACTAACTACGGAAAAGAGTATTGAACCGATTCTCACTAAAAAACTAACTACGGAAAAGAGTATTGAACCGATTCTCACTAAAAAAACTAACTACGGAAAAGAGTATTGAACCGATTCTCACTAAAAAAACTAACTACGGAAAAGAGTATTGAACTGATTCTCACTAAGAAAACTAACTACGGAAAAGAGTATTGAACTGATTCTCACTAAAAAAACTAACTACGGAAAAGAGTATTGAACTGATTCTCACTGAGAAATCTAATTACAGAAAAGAGTATTGAAATGATTCTCACTAAAAAAACTAACTACGGAAAAGAGTATTAAACCGATTCTCACTAAAAAAAACTAACTACGGAGAAGAGTATTGAACTGATTCTCACTAAGAAAACTAACTACGGAAAAGAGTATTGAACTGATTCTCACTAAGAAAACTAACTACGGAAAAGAGTATTGAACTGATTCTCACTAAGAAAACTAACTACGGAAAAGAGTATTGAACTGATTCTCACTAAAAAAAACTAACTACGGAAAAGAGTATTGAACTGATTCTCACTAAGAAAACTAACTACGGAAAAGAGTATTGAACTGATTCTCAAAACTAAAAAAAGAGTATTGAACTAACTACGGAAAAGAGTATTGAACCGATTCTCACTAAAAAAACTAACTACGGAAAAGAGTATTGAACTGATTCTCACTAAGAAAACTAACTACGGAAAAGAGTATTGAACCGATTCTCACTAAAAAACTAACTACGGAAAAGAGTATTGAACCGATTCTCACTAAAAAAACTAACTACGGAAAAGAGTATTGAACTGATTCTCACTAAGAAAACTAACTACGGAAAAGAGTATTGAACTGATTCTCACTAAGAAAACTAACTACGGAAAAGAGTATTGAACTGATTCTCACTAAGAAAACTAACTACGGAAAAGAGTATTGAACTGATTCTCACTAAAAAAACTAACTACGGAAAAGAGTATTGAACTGATTCTCACTAAGAAAACTAACTACGGAAAAGAGTATTGAACTGATTCTCACTAAGAAAACTAACTACGGAAAAGAGTATTGAACTGATTCTCACTAAAAAACTAACTACGGAAAAGAGTATTGAACTGATTCTCACTAAGAAAACTAACTACGGAAAAGAGTATTGAACTGATTCTCACTAAAAAAACTAACTACGGAAAAGAGTATTGAACCGATTCTCACTAAAAAAACTAACTACGGAAAAGAGTATTGAACTGATTCTCACTAAAAACTAAAAACTAACTACTACGGAAAAGAGTATTGAACTGATTCTCACTAAAAAAACTAACTACGGAAAAGAGTATTGAACTGATTCTCACTAAGAAAACTAACTACGGAAAAGAGTATTGAACTGATTCTCACTAAAAAAACTAACTACGGAAAAGAGTATTGAACTGATTCTCACTAAGAAAACTAACTACGGAAAAGAGTATTGAACTGATTCTCACTAAAAAACTAACTACGGAAAAGAGTATTGAACCGATTCTCACTAAAAAACTAACTACGGAAAAGAGTATTGAACTGATTCTCACTAAGAAAACTAACTACGGAAAAGAGTATTGAACTGATTCTCACTAAGAAAACTAACTACGGAAAAGAGTATTGAACTGATTCTCACTAAAAAACTAACTACGGAAAAGAGTATTGAACCGATTCTCACTAAAAAACTAACTACGGAAAAGAGTATTGAACTGATTCTCACTAAAAAACTAACTACGGAAAAGAGTATTGAACTGATTCTCACTAAGAAAAACTAACTACGGAAAAGAGTATTGAACTGATTCTCACTAAAAAAACTAACTACGGAAAAGAGTATTGAACTGATTCTCACTAAGAAAACTAATTACGGAAAAGAGTATTGAACTGATTCTCACTAAAAAAACTAACTACGGAAAAGAGTATTAAACCGATTCTCACTAAAAAAAACTAACTACGGAGAAGAGTATTGAACTGATTCTCACTAAGAAAACTAACTACGGAAAAGAGTATTGAACTGATTCTCACTAAAGAAAACTAACTACGGAAAAGAGTATTGAACTGATTCTCACTAAGAAAACTAACTACGGAAAAGAGTATTGAACTGATTCTCACTAAGAAAACTAACTACGGAAAAGAGTATTGAACTGATTCTCACTAAGAAAACTAACTACGGAAAAGAGTATTGAACTGATTCTCACTAAGAAAACTAACTACGGAAAAGAGTATTGAACTGATTCTCACTACTAACTACGGAAAAGAGTATTGAACTGATTCTCACTAAAAAAACTAACTACTACGGAAAAGAGTATTGAACTGATTCTCACTAAGAAAACTAACTACGGAAAAGAGTATTGAACTGATTCTCACTAAGAAAACTAACTACGGAAAAGAGTATTGAACTGATTCTCACTAAAAAAACTAACTACGGAAAAGAGTATTGAACTGATTCTCACTAAAAAACTATTGAACTACTCACTAAGAAAACTAACTACGGAAAAGAGTTGAACTGATTCTCACTAAAAAAACTAACTACGGAAAAGAGTATTGAACCGATTCTCACTAAAAAACTAACTACGGAAAAGAGTATTGAACTGATTCTCACTAAGAAAACTAACTACGGAAAAGAGTATTGAACTGATTCTCACTAAGAAAACTAACTACGGAAAAGAGTATTGAACTGATTCTCACTAAAAAAAACTAACTACGGAAAAGAGTATTGAACTGATTCTCACTAAGAAAACTAACTACGGAAAAGAGTATTGAACCGATTCTCACTAAAAAAACTAACTACGGAAAAGAGTATTGAACCGATTCTCACTAAGAAAACTTACGGAAAAGAGTATTGAACTGATTCTCACTAAAAAACTAACTACGGAAAAGAGTATTGAACTGATTCTCACTAAGAAAACTAACTACGGAAAAGAGTATTGAACTGATTCTCACTAAGAAAACTAACTACGGAAAAGAGTATTGAACTGATTCTCACTAAAAAAAACTAACTACGGAAAAGAGTATTGAACTGATTCTCACTAAAAAAACTAACTACGGAAAAGAGTATTAAACCGATTCTCACTAAAAAAAAACTAACTACGGAGAAGAGTATTGAACTGATTCTCACCAAGAAAACTAATTACGGAAAAGAGTATTGAACCGATTATCACTAAAAAACTAACTACGGAAAAGAGTATTGAACTGATTCTCACTAAAAAAAAGAGTATATTCTCACTAACTACGGAAAAGAGTATTGAACTGATTCTCAATAAGAAAAGTCACTACGGAAAAAAGTATTGAATTGATTCTCACTAAAAAAACTAACTACGGAAAAGAGTATTGAACTGATTCTCACTAAAAAACTAACTACGGAAAAGAGTATTGAACTGATTCTCACTAAAAAAACTAACTACGGAAAAGATTATTGAACCGATTCTCACTAAGAAAACTAACTACGGAAAAGAGTATTGAACTGATTCTCACTAAGAAAACTAACTACGATTCTCACTAAAAAAAAAAAGAGTATTGAACTGATTCTCACTAAAAAAACTAACTACGGAAAAGAGTATTGAACTGATTCTCACTAACTACGGAAAAAGTATTGAACTGATTCTAACTACGGAAAAGAGTATTGAACTGATTCTCACTAAAAAACTAACTACGGAAAAGAGTATTGAACTGATTCTCACTAAGAAAACTAACTACGGAAAAGTGTATTTAACTGATTATCACTAATAAAACTAACTACGGAAAAGACTATTGAACCAATTTTCACTAAGAAAACTAATTAAGGAAAAGTGTATTGAATTGATTCTCACTAAGAAAAGAGTATTGAACTAATTACGGAAAACTAACTACGTATTGAACTGATTCTCACTAAAAAAACTAACTACGGAAAAGAGTATTGAACTGATTCTCACTAAAAAAACTAACTACGGAAAAGAGTATTGAACTGATTCTCACTAAAAAAACTAACTACGGAAAAGAGTATTGAACGATTCTCACTAAAAAAGAAAAGAGTATTGAACTGATTCTCACTAAAAAAACTAACTACGGAAAAGAGTATTGAACTGATTCTCACTAAAAAAACTAACTACGGAAAAGAGTATTGAACTGATTCTCACTAAAAAAACTAACTACGGAAAAGAGTATTGAACTGATTCTCACTAAGAAAACTAACTACGGAAAAGAGTATTGAACTGATTCTCACTAAGAAAACTAACTACGGAAAAGAGTATTGAACTGATTCTCACTAAAAAAACTAACTACGGAAAAGAGTATTGAACTGATTCTCACTAAAAAAACTAACTACGGAAAAGAGTATTGAACTGATTCTCACTAAAAAAACTAACTACGGAAAAGAGTATTGAACTGATTCTGATTCTCAAAAAAAACTAACTACGGAAAAGAGTATTGAACTGATTCTCACTAAAAAAAACTAACTACGGAAAAGAGTATTGAACCGATTCTCACTAAAAAAACTAACTACGGAAAAGAGTATTGAACCGATTCTCACTAAAAAAACTAACTACGGAAAAGAGTATTGAACTGATTCTCACTAAAAAAAGAGTAATTCTACGGAAAACTAACTACGAAAAGAGTATTGAACTGATTCTCACTAAGAAAACAAACTACGGAAAAGAGTATTGAACTGATTCTCATTAAGAAAACTAACTACGGAAAAGAGTATTGAACTGATTCTCACTAAAAAAACTAACTACGGAAAAGAGTATTGAACCGATTCTCACTAAAAAAACTAACTACGGAAAAGAGTATTGAACTGATTCTCACTAAAAAAACTAACTACGGAAAAGAGTATTGAACCGATTCTCACTAAAAAAACTAACTACGGAAAAGAGTATTGAACTGATTCTCACTAAGAAAACTAACTACGGAAAAGAGTATTGAACCGATTCTCACTAAAAAAACTAACTACGGAAAAGAGTATTGAACCGATTCTCACTAAAAAAACTAACTACGGAAAAGAGTATTGAACCGATTCTCACTAAAAAACTAACTACGGAAAAGAGTATTGAACCGATTCTCACTAAAAAAACTAACTACGGAAAAGAGTATTGAACCGATTCTCACTAAAAAACTAACTACGGAAAAGAGTATTGAACCGATTCTCACTAAAAAACTAACTACGGAAAAGAGTATTGAACTGATTCTCACTAAAAAAACTAACTACGGAAAAGAGTATTGAACCGATTCTCACTAAAAAAAACTAACTACGGATAAGAGTATTGAACTGATTCTCACTAAAAAAACTAACTACGGAAAAGAGTATTGAACCGATTCTCACTAAAAAAAACTAACTACGGAAAAGAGTATTGAACTGATTCTCACTACGGAAAAAGTATTGAACTGATTCTAACTAACGGAAAAGAGTATTGAACTGATTCTCACTAAGAAAACTAACTACGGAAAAGAGTATTGAACTGATTCTCACTAAGAAAACTAACTACGGAAAAGAGTATTGAACTGATTCTCACTAAAAAAACTAACTACGGAAAAGAGTATTGAACCGATTCTCACTAAAAAAACTAACTACGGAAAAGAGTATTGAACTGATTCTCACTAAAAAAACTAACTACGGAAAAGAGTATTGAACTGATTCTCACTAAGAAAACTAACTACGGAAAAGAGTATTGAACTGATTCTCAAAAAAAAAACTAACTACGGAAAAGAGTATTGAACTGATTCTCACTAAAAAAACTAACTACGGAAAAGAGTATTGAACTGATTCTCACTAAAAAAAACTACTAAGTACGGAAAAGAGTATTGAACTGATTCTCACTAAAAAAACTAACTACGGAAAAGAGTATTGAACTGATTCTCACTAAGAAAACTAACTACGGAAAAGAGTATTGAACTGATTCTCACTAAAAAAACTAACTACGGAAAAGAGTATTGAACTGATTCTCACTAAAAAAACTAACTACGGAAAAGAGTATTGAACTGATTCTCACTAAGAAAACTAACTACGGAAAAGAGTATTGAACTGATTCTCACTAAGAAAATAAATTACGGAAAAGAGTATTGAACTGATTCTCACTAAGAAAACTAACTACGGAAAAGAGTATTGAACTGATTCTCACTAAGAAAACTAACTACGGAAAAGAGTATTGAACTGATTCTCACTAAAAAAACTAACTACGGAAAAGAGTATTGAACTGATTCTCACTAAGAAAACTACCTACGGAAAAGAGTATTTAACTAATTCTCACTAAAAAAAAACTAACTACGGAAAAGAGTATTGAACTGATTCTCACTAAAAAACTAACTACGGAAAAGAGTATTGAACCGATTCTCACTAAAAAACTAACTACGGAAAAGAGTATTGAACCGATTCTCACTAAAAAAACTAACTACGGAAAAGAGTATTGAACTGATTCTCACTAAAAAAACTAACTACGGAGAAGAGTATTGAACTGATTCTCACTAAGAAAACTAACTACGGAAAAGAGTATTGAACCGATTCTCACTAAAAAAACTAACTACGGAAAAGAGTATTGAACCGATTCTCACTAAAAAACTAACTACGGAAAAGAGTATTGAACCGATTCTCACTAAAAAAACTAACTACGGAAAAGAGTATTGAACCGATTCTCACTAAGAAAACTAACTACGGAAAAGAGTATTGAACTGATTCTCACTAAGAAAACTAACTACGGAAAAGAGTATTGAACTGATTCTCACTAAAAAAACTAACTACGGAAAAGAGTATTGAACCGATTCTCACTAAAAAAACTAACTACGGAAAAGAGTATTGAACCGATTCTCACTAAAAAAACTAACTACGGAAAAGAGTATTGAACTGATTCTCACTAAGAAAACTAACTACGGAAAAGAGTATTGAACTGATTCTCACTAAAAAAACTAACTACGGAAAAGAGTATTGAACCGATTCTCACTAAAAAAACTAACTACGGAAAAGAGTATTGAACTGATTCTCACTAAGAAAACTAACTACGGAAAAGAGTATTG
The DNA here is from genome assembly GCF_004210375.1 of Tachypleus tridentatus. NCBI lineage: Eukaryota > Metazoa > Arthropoda > Merostomata > Xiphosura > Limulidae > Tachypleus > Tachypleus tridentatus. The sequence continues at coordinate 149,768,880 of NC_134832.1, read as the reverse complement.
AACTGATTCTCACTAAGAGAACTAACTACGGAAAAGAGTATTGAACTGATTCTCGCTAAAAAAAACTAACTACGGAAAAGAGTATTGAACTGATTCTCACTAAGAAAACTAACTACGGAAAAGAGTATTGAACTGATTCTCACTAAGAAAACTAACTACGGAAAAGAGTATTGAACTGATTCTCACTAAAAAACTAACTACGGAAAAGAGTATTGAACTGATTCTCACTAAGAAAAATTGAACTATTCTCACTAAAAAACTAAATACGAAAAGAGTATTGAACTGATCCTCACTAAGAAAACCACCTACGGAAAAGAGTATTTAACTAATACTGAAAAAGAAAACTAACTACGGAAAAAAGTATTGAAATGATTCTCGCTAAAAAACTATCTACGGAAAAGAGTATTGAACTGATTCTCACTAAAAAAAAACTAACTACGGAAAAGAGTATTGAACTGATTCTCACTAAAAAAAACTAACTACGGAAAAGAGTATTGAACCGATTCTCACTAAAAAAAACTAACTACGGAAAAGAGTATTGAACTGATTCTCACTAAGAAAACTAACTACGGAAAAGAGTATTGAACTGATTCTCACTAAAAAAACTAACTACGGAAAAGAGTATTGAACCGATTCTCACTAAAAAAACTAACTACGGAAAAGAGTATTGAACTGATTCTCACTAAAAAAACTAACTACGGAAAAGAGTATTGAACTAATACTCAAAAGAAAACTAACTACGGAAAAAAGTAATGAACTGATTCTCACTGAGAAATCTAATTACAGAAAAGAGTATTGAAATGATTCTCACTAAGAAAACTAACTACGGAAAAGAGTATTGAACTGATTCTCACTAAGAAAACTAACTACGGAAAAGAGTATTGAACTGATTCTCACTAAGAAAACTAACTACGGAAAAGAGTATTGAACTGATTCTCACTAAAAAAACTAACTACGGAAAAGAGTATTGAACTGATTCTCACTAAAAAACTAACTACGGAAAAGAGTATTGAACTGATTCTCACTAAGAAAACTAACTACGGAAAAGAGTATTGAACTGATTCTCACTAAAAAAACTAACTACGGAAAAGAGTATTGAACTGATTCTCACTAAGAAAACTAACTACGGAAAAGAGTATTGAACTGATTCTCACTAAGAAAACTAACTACGGAAAAGAGTATTGAACTGATTCTCACTAAAAAAACTAACTACGGAAAAGAGTATTGAACTGATTCTCACTAAAAAACTAACTACGGAAAAGAGTATTGAACCGATTCTCACTAAAAAACTAACTACGGAAAAGAGTATTGAACTGATTCTCACTAAGAAAACTAACTACGGAAAAGAGTATTGAACTGATTCTCACTAAAAAACTAACTACGGAAAAGAGTATTGAACTGATTCTCACTAAGAAAACTAACTACGGAAAAGAGTATTGAACTGATTCTCACTAAAAAAACTAACTACGGAAAAGAGTATTGAACTGATTCTCACTAAGAAAACTAACTACGGAAAAGAGTATTGAACTGATTCTCACTAAAAAAAACTAACTACGGAAAAGAGTATTGAACTGATTCTCACTAAGAAAACTAACTACGGAAAAGAGTATTGAACTGATTCTCACTAAGAAAACTAACTACGGAAAAGAGTATTGAACTCACTAAGATTCTCAAAAGAGTAAACTGATTCTAAAACTAACTAACGGAAAAGAGTATTGAACCGATTCTCACTAAAAAACTAACTACGGAAAAGAGTATTGAACTGATTCTCACTAAAAAAACTAACTACGGAAAAGAGTATTGAACTGATTCTCACTAAAAAACTAACTACGGAAAAGAGTATTGAACCGATTCTCACTAAAAAAACTAACTACGGAAAAGAGTATTGAACTGATTCTCACTAAGAAAACTAATTACGGAAAAGAGTATTGAACTGATTCTCACTAAAAAACTAACTGCGGAAAAGAGTATTGAACTGATTCTCACTAAGAAAACTAACTACGGAAAAGAGTATTGAACTGATTCTCACTAAAAAGAATTGAACTGATTCTCACTAAAAAAACTAACTACGGAAAAGAGTATTGAACTGATTCTCACTAAGAAAACTAACTACGGAAAAGTGTATTTAACTGATTATCACTAATAAAACTAACTACGGAAAAGAGTATTGAACTGATTCTCACTAAGAAAAACTAACTACGGAAAAGAGTATTGAACTGATTCTCATTCTCAAAAAAAACTAACTACGGAAAAGAGTATTGAACTGATTCTCACTAAGAAAACTAACTACGGAAAAGAGTATTGAACCGATTCTCACTAAGAAAACTAACTACGGAAAAAAGTATTGAACTGATTCTCACTGAGAAATCTAATTACAGAAAAGAGTATTGAAATGATTCTTACTAAAAAAACTAACTACGGAATAGAGTATTAAACCGATTCTCACTAAAAAAAAACTAACTACGGAGAAGAGTATTGAACTGATTCTCACTAAGAAAACTAACTACGGAAAAGAGTATTGAACCGATTATCACTAAGAAAACTAACTACGGAAAAGAGTATTGAACTGATTCTCACTAACTACGGAAAAGAGTATTGAACTGATTATAAAAAAAACTAAATACGGAAAAGAGTATTGAACCGATTGACACTAAAAAAACTAACTACGGAAAAGAGTATTAACCGATTCTCACAAAGAAAACTAATTACGGAAAAGAGTATTGAACTGATTCTCACTAAAAAAAACTAACTACGGAAAAGAGTATTGAACTGATTCTCACTAAGAAAACTAAAAAGAGTATTGACGGAAAAGACGGATTGAACTGATTCTCACTAAAAAAACTAACTACGGAAAAGAGTATTGAACTGATTCTCACTAAAAAAACTAACTACGGAAAAGAGTATTGAACCGATTCTCACTAAAAAAAACTAACTACGGAAAAGAGTATTGAACTGATTCTCACTAAAAAAACTAACTACGGAAAAGAGTATTGAACCGATTCTCGCTAAAAAAAAACTAACTACGGAAAAAAGTATTGAACCGATTCTCACTAAAAAAAACTAATTACGAAAAAGAGTACTGAACTGATTCTCAGTAAGAGAACTAACTACGGAAAAGAGTATTGAACTGATTCTCACTAAAAAAAAACTAACTACGGAAAAGAGTATTGAACTGATTCTCACCAAGAAAACTAACTACGGAAAAGAGTATTGAACTGATTCTCACTAAGAAAACTAACTACGGAAAAGAGTATTGAACTGATTCTCACTAAGAAAACTAACTACGGAAAAGAGTATTGAACTGATTCTCACTAAAAAAACTAACTACGGAAAAGAGTATTGAACTGATTCTCACTAAAAAAAAACTACGGAAAAGAGTATTGAACTGATTCTCACTAAAAAACTAACTACGGAAAAGAGTAAAACTGATTCTCAAAGAAAACTAACTACGGAAAAGAGTATTGAACTGATTCTCACTAAAAAAAACTAACTACGGAAAAGAGTATTGAACCGATTCTCACTAAAAAAACTAACTACGGAAAAGAGTATTGAACCGATTCTCACTAAAAAACTAACTACGGAAAAGAGTATTGAACTGATTCTCACTTAGAAATCTAACTACGGAAAAGAGTATTGAACTGATTCTCACTAAAAAAACTAACTACGGAAAAGAGTATTAAACCGATTCTCACTAAAAAAAACTAACTACGGAAAAGAGTATTGAACTGATTCTCACTAAAAAAAACTTACGGAAAAGAGTATTGAACTGATTCTCACTAAAAAAAAAAGAGTAACTACGGAAAAAAAGAGAGTTTTGAACTGATTCTCACTAAAAAAACTAACTACGGAAAAGAGTATTGAACCGATTCTCACTAAAAAAAAACTAACTACGGAAAAGAGTATTGAACTGATTCTCACTAAGAAAACTAACTACGGAAAAGAGTATTGAACTGATTCTCACTAAAAAAACTAACTACGGAAAAGAGTATTGAACTGATTCTCACTAAAAAAACTAACTACGGAAAAGAGTATTGAACCGATTCTCACTAAACGAAAACTAACTACGGAAAAGAGTATTGAACTGATTCTCACTAAACGGAAAAGAAAACTTCTCACTAAAAAAACTAACTACGGAAAAGAGTATTGAACTGATTCTCACTAAAAAAACTAACTACGGAAAAGAGTATTGAACTGATTCTCACTAAAAAAAAAACTAACTACGGAAAAGAGTATTGAACTGATTCTCACTAAAAAAACTAACTACGGAAAAGAGTATTGAACTGATTCTCACTAAGAAAACTAACTACGGAAAAGAGTATTGAACTGATTCTCACTAAAAAACTAACTACGGAAAAGAGTATTGAACTGATTCTCACTAAGAAAACTAACTACGGAAAAGAGTATTGAACTGATTCTCAAAAAGAAAACTAACTACGGAAAAGAGTATTGAACTGATTCTCACTAAAAAAACTAACTACGGAAAAGAGTATTGAACCGATTCTCACTAAAAAAACTAACTACGGAAAAGAGTATTGAACCGATTCTCACTAAAAAAACTAACTACGGAAAAGAGTATTGAACTGATTCTCACTAAGAAAACTAACTACGGAAAAGAGTATTGAACTGATTCTCACTAAGAAAACTAACTACGGAAAAGAGTATTGAACCGATTCTCACTAAAAAACTAACTACGGAAAAGAGTATTGAACTGATTCTCACTAAGAAAACTAACTACGGAAAAGAGTATTGAACTGATTCTCACTAAGAAAACTAACTACGGAAAAGAGTATTGAACTGATTCTCACTAAGAAAACTAACTACGGAAAAGAGTATACGGAAAAGAGTATTGAACTGATTCTCACTAAAAAAACTAACTACGGAAAAGAGTATTGAACTGATTCTCACTAAGAAAACTAACTACGGAAAAGAGTATTGAACTGATTCTCACTAAGAAAACTAACTACGGAAAAGAGTATTGAACTGATTCTCACTAAGAAAACTAACTACGGAAAAGAGTATTGAAATGATTCTCACTAAAAAAACTAACTACGGAAAAGAGTATTAAACCGATTCTCACTAAAAAAAACTAACTACGGAAAAGAGTATTGAACTGATTCTCACTAAAAAAACTAACTACGGAAAAGAGTATTGAACCGATTCTCACTAAAAAAACTAACTACGGAAAAGAGTATTGAACTGATTCTCAAAAGAAAAACTAACTACGGAAAAGAGTATTGAACTGATTCTCACTAAGAAAACTGTCTACGGAAAAGAGTATTAAAATGATTCTCACTAAGAAAACTAATAACGGAAAAGAGTAATGAACTGATTCTCACTAAGAAAACTAAGTACGGAAAAGAGTATTGAACTGATTCTCACTAAAAAAAACTAACTACGGAAAAGAGTATTGAACTGATTCTCACTAAGAAAACTAATTACGGAAAAGAGTATTGAAATGATTCTCACTAAAAAAAACTAACTACGGAAAAGAGTATTAAACCGATTCTCACTGAAAAAAAAACTAACTACGGGGAAGAGTATTGAACTGATTCTCACTAAAAAAACTAAAGAAAACTAACTACGGAAAAGAGTATTGAAATTATTCTCACTAAGAAAACTAATTACGGAAAAGAGTATTGAACCGATTCTCACTAAAAAACTAACTACGGAAAAGAGTATTCAACCGATTCTAATTAAAAAACTAACTACCGAAAAGAGTATTGAACCGATTCTCACTAAAAAAACTAACTACGGAAAAGAGTATTGAACCGATTCTCACTAAAAAAACTAACTACGGAAAAGAGTATTGAACCGATTCTCACTAAAAAAACTAACTACGGATAAGAGTATTGAACCGATTCTCACTAAGAAAACTAACTACGGAAAAGAGTATTGAACTGATTCTCACTAAAAAAAACTAACTACGGAAAAGAGTATTGAACTATTCTCACTAAGAAAACTAATTCTATTGAACTGATTCTCAAAAAAACTAACTACGGAAAAGAGTATTGAACCGATTCTCACTAAAAAACTAACTACGGAAAAGAGTATTGAACCGATTCTCACTAAGAAAACTAATTACGGAAAAGAGTATTGAACTGATTCTCACTAAAAAACTAACTACGGAAAAGAGTATTGAACTGATTCTCACTAACTACGGAAAAAAACTATTCTACGGAAAACTAACTACGAAAAGAGTATTGAACTGATTCTCACTAAAAAAAAACTAACTACGGAAAAGAGTATTGAACTGATTCTCACTAAAAAACTAACTACGGAAAAGAGTATTGAACCGATTCTCACTAAAAAACTAACTACGGAAAAGAGTATTGAACCGATTCTCACTAAAAAACTAACTACGGAAAAGAGTATTGAACCGATTCTCACTAAAAAAACTAACTACGGAAAAGAGTATTGAACTGATTCTCACTAAAAAACTAACTACGGAAAAGAGTATTGAACTGATTCTCACTAAGAAAACTAACTACGGAAAAGAGTATTGAACTGATTCTCACTAAGAAAACTAACTACGGAAAAGAGTATTGAACTGATTCTCACTAAGAAAACTAACTACGGAAAAGAGTATTGAACTGATTCTCACTAAAAAAAAACTAACTACGGAAAAGAGTATTGAACTGATTCTCACTAAAAAAACTAACTACGGAAAAAAAAACTAACTACGAAAGAGTATTGAACCGATTCTCACTAAAAAAAACTAATTACGGAAAACAGTATTGAATCGATTCTCACTAAAAAACTAACTACGGAAAAGAGTATTGAACCGATTCTCACTAAAAAAACTAACTACGGAAAAGAGTATTGAACCGATTCTCACTAAAAAAACTAACTACGGAAAAGAGTATTGAACCGATTCTCACTAAAGAAAACTAACTACGGAAAAGAGTATTGAACCGATTCTCACTAAAAAACTAACTACGGAAAAGAGTATTGAACCGATTCTCACTAAAAAAACTAACTACGGAAAAGAGTATTGAACTGATTCTCACTAAAAAACTAACTACGGAAAAGAGTATTGAACTGATTCTCACTAAAAAAACTAACTACGGAAAAGAGTATTGAACTGATTCTCACTAAAAAAACTAACTACGGAAAAGAGTATTGAACTGATTCTCACTAAGAAAACTAACTACGGAAAAGAGTATTGAACTGATTCTCACTAAAAAAAAACTAACTACGGAAAAGAGTATTAAACTGATTCTCACTAAAAAAACTAACTACGGAAAAGAGTATTGAACTGATTCTCACTAAGAAAACTAACTACGGAAAAGAGTATTGAACTGATTCTCACTAAAAAAACTAACTACGGAAAAGAGTATTGAACTGATTCTCACTAAAAAACTAACTACGGAAAAGAGTATTGAACTGATTCTCACTAAAAAAACTAACTACGGAAAAGAGTATTGAACCGATTCTCACTAAAAAAAACTAACTACGGAAAAGAGTATTGAACTGATTCTCAACTAAAAAACTAAAAAGAGTATTGAACTATTCTCAAAAAAACTATTACGAAAAGAGTATTGATTCTCACTAAGAAAACTAACTACGGAAAAGAGTATTGAACTGATTCTCACTAAGAAAACTAACTACGGAAAAGAGTATTGAAACGATTCTCACTAAAAAAACTAACTACGGAAAAGAGTATTGAACCGATTCTCACTAAAAAACTAACTACGGAAAAGAGTATTGAACCGATTCTCACTAAAAAAACTAACTACGGAAAAGAGTATTGAACTGATTCTCACTAAGAAAACTAACTACGGAAAAGAGTATTGAACTGATTCTCACTAAAAAACTAACTACGGAAAAGAGTATTGAACTGATTCTCACTAAGAAAACTAACTACGGAAAAGAGTATTGAACTGATTCTCACTAAAAAACTAACTACGGAAAAGAGTATTGAACCGATTCTCACTAAAAAAACTAACTACGGAAAAGAGTATTGAACCGATTCTCACTAAAAAACTAACTACGGAAAAGAGTATTGAACCGATTCTCACTAAAAAAACTAACTACGGAAAAGAGTATTGAACCGATTCTCACTAAAAAAACTAACTACGGAAAAGAGTATTGAACCGATTCTCACTAAAAAACTAACTACGGAAAAGAGTATTGAACTGATTCTCACTAAGAAAACTAACTACGGAAAAGAGTATTGAACTGATTCTCACTAAGAAAACTAACTACGGAAAAGAGTATTGAACTGATTCTCACTAAAAAAACTAACTACGGAAAAGAGTATTGAACTGATTCTCACTAAAAAAACTAACTACGGAAAAGAGTATTGAACTGATTCTCACTAAGAAAACTAACTACGGAAAAGAGTATTGAACTGATTCTCACTAAAAAACTAACTACGGAAAAGAGTATTGAACTGATTCTCACTAAGAAAACTAACTACGGAAAAGAGTATTGAACTGATTCTCACTAAGAAAACTAACTACGGAAAAGAGTATTGAACTGATTCTCACTAAGAAAACTAACTACGGAAAAGAGTATTGAACTGATTCTCACTAAGAAAACTAACTACGGAAAAGAGTATTGAACTGATTCCCACTAAAAAAACTAACTACGGAAAGAGTATTGAACTGATTCTCACTAAAGAAACTAACTACGGAAAAGAGTATTGAACTGATTCTCACTAAGAAAACTAACTACGGAAAAGAGTATTGAACTGATTCTCACTAAAAAACTAACTACGGAAAAGAGTATTGAACCGATTCTCACTAAAAAAACTAACTACGGAAAAGAGTATTGAACTGATTCTCACTAAAAAACTAACTACGGAAAAGAGTATTGAACCGATTCTCACTAAAAAAAAACTAACTACGGAAAAGAGTATTGAACTGATTCTCACTAAAAAAAACTAACTACTAAAAAGAGTATTGAACTGATTCTCACTAAAAAAACTAACTACGGAAAAGAGTATTGAACCGATTCTCACTAAAAAATTAACAGCGGAAAAGAGTATTCATCCGATTCTAACTAAAAAACTAACTACGGAAAAGAGTATTGAACCGATTCTCACTAAAAAAAACTAACTACGGAAAAGAGTATTGAACCGATTCTCACTAAAAAAACTAACTACGGAAAAGAGTATTGAACTGATTCTCACTAAGAAAACTAACTACGGAAAAGAGTATTGAACTGATTCTCACTAAGAAAACTAACTACGGAAAAGAGTATTGAACTGATTCTCACTAAGAAAACTAACTACGGAAAAGAGTATTGAACTGATTCTCAACTACGGAAAAGAGTAAAACTGAAACTAACTACGGAAAAGAGTATTGAACTGATTCTCACTAAGAAAACTAACTACGGAAAAGAGTATTGAACTGATTCTCACTAAGAAAACTAACTACGGAAAAGAGTATTGAACTGATTCTCACTAAGAAAACTAACTACGGAAAAGAGTATTGAACTGATTCTCACTAAAAAAACTAACTACGGAAAAGAGTATTGAACCGATTCTCACTAAAAAAACTAACTACGGAAAAGAGTATTGAACCGATTCTCACTAAAAAAACTAACTACGGAAAAGAGTATTGAACTGATTCTCACTAAGAAAACTAACTACGGAAAAGAGTATTGAACTGATTCTCAACGGAAAGAAAACTGAACTAACTACGGAAAAGAGTATTGAACTGATTCTCACTAAGAAAACTAACTACGGAAAAGAGTATTGAACTGATTCTCACTAAGAAAACTAATTACGGAAAAGAGTATTGAACTGATTCTCACTAAGAAAACTAACTACGGAAAAGAGTATTGAACTGATTCTCAAAAAAAAACTAACTACGGAAAAGAGTATTGAACTGATTCTCACTAAGAAAACTAACTACGGAAAAGAGTATTGAACTGATTCTCACTAAAAAAAACTAACTACGGAAAAGAGTATTGAACCGATTCTCACTAAAAAAACTAACTACGGAAAAGAGTATTGAACTGATTCTCACTAAAAAAACTAACTACGGAAAAGAGTATTGAACCGATTCTCACTAAAAAAAACTAACTACGGAAAAGAGTATTGAACCGATTCTCACTAAAAAACTAACTACGGAAAAGAGTATTGAACCGATTCTCACTAAAAAAACTAACTACGGAAAAGAGTAGAACTATTCTCACTAAAAAAACTAACTACGGAAAAGAGTATTGAACTGATCCTCACTAAGAAAACCAACTACGGAAAAGAGTATTGAACTGATTCTCACTAAAAGAAAACTAACTACGGAAAAGAGTATTGAACTGATTCTCACTAAAAAAAACTAACTACGGAAAAGAGTATTGAACTGATTCTCACTAAGAAAACTAACTACGGAAAAGAGTATTGAACTGATTCTCACTAAGAAAACTAACTACGGAAAAGAGTATTGAACTGATTCTCACTAAAAAACTAACTACGGAAAAGAGTATTGAACTGATTCTCACTAAAAAAACTAACTACGGAAAAGAGTATTGAACTGATTCTCACTAAAAAAAACTAACTACGGAAAAGAGTATTGAACTGATTCTCACTAAAAACTAACTACGGAAAAGAGTATTGAACTGATTCTCACTAAGAAAACTAACTACGGAAAAGAGTATTGAACTGATTCTCACTAAGAAAACTAACTACGGAAAAGAGTATTGAACTGATTCTCACTAAAAAAACTAACTACGGAAAAGAGTATTGAACTGATTCTCACTAAAAAAACTAACTACGGAAAAGAGTATTGAACTGATTCTCACTAAAAAACTAACTACGGAAAAGAGTATTGAACTGATTCTCACTAAAAAAACTAACTACGGAAAAGAGTATTGAACTGATTCTCACTAAAAAAACTAACTACGGAAAAGAGTATTGAACCGATTCTCACTAAAAAACTAACTACGGAAAAGAGTATTGAACCGATTCTCACTAAAAAAACTAACTACGGAAAAGAGTATTGAACCGATTCTCACTAAAAAACTAACTACGGAAAAGAGTATTGAACTGATTCTCACTAAAAAAAACTAACTACGGAAAAGAGTATTGAACTGATTCTCACTAAGAAAACTAACTACGGAAAAGAGTATTGAACTGATTCTCACTAAAAAAACTAACTACGGAAAAGAGTATTGAACTGATTCTCAAAAAAAAACTAACTACGGAAAAGAGTATTGAACTGATTCTCACTAAAAAACTAACTACGGAAAAGAGTATTGAACTGATTCTCACTAAGAAAACTAACTACGGAAAAGAGTATTGAACTGATTCTCACTAAAAAAACTAACTACGGAAAAGAGTATTGAACTGATTCTCACTAAAAAACTAACTACGGAAAAGAGTATTGAACTGATTCTCACTAAGAAAACTAACTACGGGAAAAGAGTATTGAAATGATTCTCACTAAAAAACTAACTACGGAAAAGAGTATTGAACCGATTCTCACTAAAAAAAACTAACTACGGAAAAGAGTATTGAACTGATTCTCACTAAGAAAACTAACTACGGAAAAGAGTATTGAACCGATTCTCACTAAAAAAAACTAACTATTGAACTGATTCTCAAAAAAACTAACTACGGAAAAGTATTGAACTGATTCTCACTAAGAAAACTAACTACGGAAAAGAGTATTGAACTGATTCTCACTAAGAAAACTAAACTACGGAAAAGAGTATTGAACTGATTCTCACTAAGAAAACTAACTACGGAAAAGAGTATTGAACTGATTCTCACTAAAAAAAACTAACTACGGAAAAGAGTATTGAACCGATTCTCACTGAAAAAACTAACTACGGAAAAGAGTATTGAACCGATTCTCACTAAAAAAACTAACTACGGAAAAGAGTATTGAACCGATTCTCACTAAAAAAACTAACTACGGAAAAGAGTATTGAACTGATTCTCACTAAAAAAACTAACTACGGAAAAGAGTATTGAACAGATTCTCACTAAAAAACTAACTACGGAAAAGAGTATTGAACCGATTCTCACTAAGAAAACTAACTACGGAAAAGAGTATTGAACTGATTCTCAAAAGAAAACTAACTACGGAAAAGAGTATTGAACTGATTCTCACTAAGAAAACTAACTACGGAAAAGAGTATAGAACTGATTCAAAATAAAAAAAACTAACTACGGAAAAGAGTATTGAACCGATTCTCAATAAAAAACTAACTACGAAAAGAGTATTGAACCGATTCTCACTAAGAAAAACTAACTACGGAAAAGAGTATTGAACTGATTCTCACTAAAAAAACTAACTACGGAAAAGAGTATTGAACCGATTCTCACTAAAAAAACTAACTACGGAAAAGAGTATTGAACCGATTCTCACTAAGAAAACTAACTACGGAAAAGAGTATTGAACTGATTCTCACTAAAAAAACTAACTACGGAAAAGAGTATTGAACCGATTCTCACTAAAAAACTAACTACGGAAAAGAGTATTGAACTGATTCTCACTAAAAAAACTAACTACGGAAAAGAGTATTGAACTGATTCTCACTAAAAAGAGAAACTGATTCTAACTACGGAAAAGAGTATTGAACTGATTCTCACTAAAAAAACTAACTACGGAAAAGAGTATTGAACCGATTCTCACTAAAAAACTAACTACGGAAAAGAGTATTGAACTGATTCTCACTAAGAAAACTAACTACGGAAAAGAGTATTGAACTGATTCTCACTAAGAAAACTAACTACGGAAAAGAGTATTGAACTGATTCTCACTAAAAAAACTAACTACGGAAAAGAGTATTGAATTGATTCTCACTAAAAAAACTAACTACGGAAAAGAGAACTATTGAAAAGAGTATTGAACTGATTCTCACTAAAAAAAACTAACTACGGAAAAGAGTATTGAACCGATTCTCACTAAGAAAACTAACTACGGAAAAGAGTATTGAACTGATTCTTAAAAAAAAACTAACTACGGAAAAGAGTATTGAACCGATTCTCACTAAAAAAACTAACTACGGAAAAGAGTATTGAACTGATTCTCACTAAGAAAACTAACTACGGAAAAGAGTATTGAACCGATTCTCACTAAAAAACTAACTACGGAAAAGAGTATTGAACCGATTCTCACTAAAAAAACTAACTACGGAAAAGAGTATTGAACCGATTCTCACTAAAAAAACTAACTACGGAAAAGAGTATTGAACCGATTCTCACTAAAAAAACTAACTACGGAAAAGAGTATTGAACCGATTCTCACTAAAAAACTAACTACGGAAAAGAGTATTGAACTGATTCTCACTAAGAAAACTAACTACGGAAAAGAGTATTGAACTGATTCCCACTAAGAAAACTAACTACGGAAAAGAGAATAAATGAACTGATTCTCACTAAAAAAACTATTGAACTGATACACTAAGAAAACTAACTACGAGTATTGAACTGATTCTCACTAAAAAACTAACTACGGAAAAGAGTATTGAACCGATTCTCACTAAAAAAACTAACTACGGAAAAGAGTATTGAACCGATTCTCACTAAGAAAACTAACTACGGAAAAGAGTATTGAACTGATTCTCACTAAAAAAACTAACTACGGAAAAGAGTATTGAACCGATTCTCACTAAAAAACTAACTACGGAAAAGAGTATTGAACTGATTCTCACTAAGAAAACTAACTACGGAAAAGAGTATTGAACTGATTCTCACTCAAAAAAAACTAACTACGGAAAAGAGTATTGAACTGATTCTCACTAAGAAAACTAACTACGGAAAAGAGTATTGAACTGATTCTCACTAAAAAAACTAACTACGGAAAAGAGTATTGAACTGATTCTCACTAAGAAAACTAACTACGGAAAAGAGTATTGAACTGATTCTCACTAAAAAAACTAACTACGGAAAAGAGTATTGAACCGATTCTCACTAAAAAAACTAACTACGGAAAAGAGTATTGAACTGATTCTCACTAAAAAAACTAACTACGGAAAAGAGTATTGAACTGATTCTCACTAAAAAAACTAACTACGGAAAAGAGTATTGAACTGATTCTCACTAAAAAATTCTAACTACGGAAAACTACGAGTATTGAACTGATTCTCACTAAGAAAACTAACTACGGAAAAGAGTATTGAACTGATTCTCACTAAAAAAACTAACTACGGAAAAGAGTATTGAACTGATTCTCACTAAAAAACTAACTACGGAAAAGAGTATTGAACTGATTCTCACTAAAAAAACTAACTACGGAAAAGAGTATTGAACCGATTCTCACTAAAAAAACTAACTACGGAAAAGAGTATTGAACCGATTCTCACTAAAAAAACTAACTACGGAAAAGAGTATTGAACCGATTCTCACTAAAAAAACTAACTACGGAAAAGAGTATTGAACTGATTCTCACTAAAAAACTAACTACGGAAAAGAGTATTGAACCGATTCTCACTAAAAAAACTAACTACGGAAAAGAGTATTGAACTGATTCTCACTAAGAAAACTAACTACGGAAAAGAGTATTGAACTGATTCTCACTAAAAAACTAACTACGGAAAAGTATTGAACTATTGAACTGATTCTCACTAAGAAAACTAACTACGGAAAAGAGTATTGAACTGATTCTCACTAAGAAAACTAACTACGGAAAAGAGTATTGAACTGATTCTCACTAAAAACTAACTAACTACGGAAAAGAGTATTGAACCGATTCTCACTAAAAAACTAACTACGGAAAAGAGTATTGAACCGATTCTCACTAAAAAAACTAACTACGGAAAAGAGTATTGAACCGATTCTCACTAAAAAAACTAACTACGGAAAAGAGTATTGAACCGATTCTCACTAAAAAACTAACTACGGAAAAGAGTATTGAACTGATTCTCACTAAGAAAACTAACTACGGAAAAGAGTATTGAACAGATTCTCACTAAAAAACTAACTACGGAAAAGAGTATTGAACTGATTCTCACTAAGAAAACTAACTACGGAAAAGAGTATTGAACTGATTCTCAAAAAAAAACTAACTACGGAAAAGAGTATTGAACTGATTCTCACTAAAAAAAACTAACTACGGAAAAGAGTATTGAACTGATTCTCACTAAGAAAACTAACTACGGAAAAGAGTATTGAACTGATTCTCACTAAGAAAACTAATTACGGAAAAGAGTATTGAACTGATTCTCACTAAAAAAAACTAACTACGGAAAAGAGTATTGAACCGATTCTCACTAAGAAAACTAACTACGGAAAAGAGTATTGAACTGATTCTCACTAAGAAAACTAACTACGGAAAAGAGTATTGAACTGATTCTCACTAAAAAAACTAACTACGGAAAAGAGTATTGAACTGATTCTCACTAAGAAAACTAACTACGGAAAAGAGTATTGAACTGATTCTCACTAAAAAAAAGAGTATTAACTACGGAAAAGAGTATTGAACTGATTCTCACTAAGAAAACTAACTACGGAAAAAAGTAATGAACTGATTCTCACTGAGAAATCTAATTACAGAAAAGTGTATTGAAATGATTCTTACTAAAAAAACTAACTACGGAAAAGAGTATTAAACCGATTCTCACTAAAAAAAACTAACTACGGAGAAGAGTATTGAACTGATTCTCACCAAGAAAACTAATTACGGAAAAGAGTATTGAACTGATTCTCACTAAGAAAACTAACTACGGAAAAGAGTATTGAACTGATTCTCACTAAAAAAACTAACTACGGAAAAGAGTATTGAACTGATTCTCACTAAGAAAACTAACTACGGAAAAGAGTATTGAACTGATTCTCACTAAGAAAACTAACTACGGAAAAGAGTATTGAACTGATTCTCACTAAAAAAACTAACTACGGAAAAGAGTATTGAACTGATTCTCACTAAAAAACTAACTACGGAAAAGAGTATTGAACCGATTCTCACTAAAAAAAACTAACTCCGGAAAAGAGTATTGAATCGATTCTCACTCAAAAAACTAACTACGGAAAAGAGAATTGACCCGATTCTCACTAAAAAACTAACTACGGAAAAGAGTATTGAACCGATTCTCACTAAAAAAACTAACTACGGAAAAGAGTATTGAACCGATTCTCACTAAGAAAACTAACTACGGAAAAGAGTATTGAACTGATTCTCACTAAGAAAACTAACTACGGAAAAGAGTATTGAACTGATTCTCACTAAGAAAACTAACTACGGAAAAGAGTATTGAACTGATTCTCACTAAAAAACTAACTACGGAAAAGAGTATTGAACCGATTCTCACTAAAAAAACTAACTACGGAAAAGAGTATTGAACTGATTCTCACTAAAAAACTAACTACGGAAAAGAGTATTGAACCGATTCTCACTAAAAAAACTAACTACGGAAAAGAGTATTGAACTGATTCTCACTAAGAAAACTAACTACGGAAAAGAGTATTGAACTGATTCTCACTAAAAAAACTAACTACGGAAAAGAGTATTGAACTGATTCTCACTAAAAAACTAACTACGGAAAAGAGTATTGAACCGATTCTCACTAAAAAACTAACTACGGAAAAGAGTATTGAACTGATTCTCACTAAGAAAACTAACTACGGAAAAGAGTATTGAACTGATTCTCACTAAGAAAACTAACTACGGAAAAGAGTATTGAACTGATTCTCACTAAAAAAACTAACTACGGAAAAGAGTATTGAACTGATTCTCACTAAAAAAGTAAACTGATTCTCGGAAAAACTAACTACGAAAAGAGTATTGAACTGATTCTCACTAAAAAACTAACTACGGAAAAGAGTATTGAACTGATTCTCACTAAGAAAACTAAAAAGAGTATTGAACTGATTCTCACTAAAAAAACTAACTACGGAAAAGAGTATTGAACCGATTCTCACTAAAAAAACTAACTACGGAAAAGAGTATTGAACTGATTCTCACTAAGAAAACTAATTACGGAAAAGAGTATTGAACTGATTCTCACTAAAAAACTAACTACGGAAAAGAGTATTCAACCGATTCTCACTAAAAAACTAACTACGGAGAAGAGTATTGAACTGATTCTCACTAACTACGGAAAAGAGTATTGAACTGATTCTCACTAAAAAAACTAACTACGGAAAAGAGTATTGAACCGATTCTCACTAAAAAAAAACTAACTACGGAAAAGAGTATTGAACTGATTCTCACTAAAAAACTAACTACGGAAAAGAGTATTGAACCGATTCTCACTAAAAAACTAACTACGGAAAAGAGTATTGAACCGATTCTCACTAAAAAAACTAACTACGGAAAAGAGTATTGAACCGATTCTCACTAAGAAAACTAACTACGGAAAAGAGTATTGAACTGATTCTCACTAAAAAAAACTAACTACGGAAAAGAGTATTGAACTGATTCTCACTGAGAAATCTAATTACAGAAAAGAGTATTGAAATGATTCTCACTAAAAAAACTAACTACGGAAAAGAGTATTAAACCGATTCTCACTAAAAAAAACTAACTACGGAAAAGAGTATTGAACTGATTCTCACTAAAAAAACTAACTACGGAAAAGAGTATTGAACCGATTCTCACTAAAAAACTAACTACGGAAAAGAGTATTGAACTATTCTCACTACTAAAACGGAAAAGAGTATTGAACTGATTCTCACTAAAAAAAACTAATTACGGAAAAGAGTATTGAACTGATTCTCACTAAGAAAACTAACTACGGAAAAGAGTATTGAACTGATTCTCACTAAAAAAACTAACTACGGAAAAGAGTATTGAACTGATTCTCACTAAGAAAACTAACTACGGAAAAGAGTATTGAACTGATTCTCACTAAGAAAACTAACTACGGAAAAGAGTATTGAACTGATTCTCACTAAACTACGAAAACTAACTACGGAAAAGAGTATTGAACTGATTCTCACTAAGAAAACTAATTACGGAAAAGAGTATTGAACTGATTCTCACTAAGAAAACTAACTACGGAAAAGAGTATTGAACTGATTCTCACTAAGAAAACTAACTACGGAAAAGAGTATTGAACTGATTCTCACTAAGAAAACTAACTACGGAAAAGAGTATTGAACTGATTCTCACTAAAAAAAAACTAACTACGGAAAAAAGTATTGAACTGATTCTCACTAAAAAAACTAACTACGGAAAAGAGTATTGAACCGATTCTCACTAAAAAAAACTAACTACGGAAAAGAGTATTGAACTGATTCTCACTAAGAAAACTAACTACGGAAAAGAGTATTGAACTGATTCTCACTAAAAAAAACTAACTACGGAAAAGAGTATTGAACTGATTCTCACTAAGAAAACTAACTACAGAAAAGAGTATTGAACTGATTCTCAAAAGAAAACTAACTACGGAAAAGAGTATTGAACTGATTCTCACTAAAAAAACTAACTACGGAAAAGAGTATTGAACCGATTCTCACTAAAAAAACTAACTACGGAAAAGAGTATTGAACTGATTCTCACTAAGAAAACTAACTACGGAAAAGAGTATTGAACTGATTCTCACTAAAAAAACTAACTACTAAAAGTATTGAACGGAAAAAAACTAACTACGGAAAAGAGTATTGAACTGATTCTCACTAAGAAAACTAACTACGGAAAAGAGTATTGAACTGATTCTCACTAAAAAAACTAACTACGGAAAAGAGTATTGAACTGATTCTCACTAAGAAAACTAACTACGGAAAAGAGTATTGAACTGATTCTCACTAAAAAAAAACTAACTACGGAAAAGAGTATTGAACTGATTCTCACTAAGAAAACTAACTACGGAAAAGAGTATTGAACTGATTCTCACTAAAAAAACTAACTACGGAAAAGAGTATTGAACTGATTCTCACTAAGAAAACTAACTACGGAAAAGAGTATTGAACTGATTCTCACTAAAAAACTAACTACGGAAAAGAGTATTGAACCGATTCTCACTAAAAAAACTAACTACGGAAAAGAGTATTGAACTGATTCTCACTAAGAAAACTAACTACGGAAAAGAGTATTGAACCGATTCTCACTAACTAAAAAGAGTATTGAACTATTCTCACTAAAAAAAACTAACTACGAGAGTATTGAACTGATTCTCACTAAAAAACTAACTGCGGAAAAAAGTAATGAACTGATTCTCACTGAGAAATCTAATTACAGAAAAGAGTATTGAACCGATTATCACTAAAAAAACTAACTACGGAAAAAAGTATTGAACTGATTCTCACTAAGAAAACTAATTACGGAAAAGAGTATTGAACCGATTCTCACTAAAAAACTAACTACGGAAAAGAGTATTGAACTGATTCTCACTAAAAAAACTAATTACGGAAAAGAGTATTGAACTGATTCTCACTAAGAAAACTAACTACGGAAAAGAGTATTGAACCGATCCTCACTAAGAAAACTAAAAGAGTATTGAACTACGGAAAAGAAAATAATTGAACTGATTCTCACTAAGAAAACTATCTACGGAAAAGAGTATGGAACCAATTAGCACTAAGAAAACTAACTACGGAAAAGTGTATTTAACTGATTATCACTAATAAAACTAACTACGGAAAAGAGTATTGAACTGATTCTCACTAAGAAAACTAACTACGGAAAAGAGTATTGAACTGATTCTCACTAAGAAAACTAACTACGGAAAAGAGTATTGAACTGATTCTCACTAAAAAAACTAACTACGGAAAAGAGTATTGAACTGATTCTCACTAAGAAAACTAACTACGGAAAAGAGTATTGAACTGATTCTCACTAAAAAAACTAACTACGGAAAAGAGTATTGAACTGATTCTCACTAAAAAACTAACTACGGAAAATAGTATTGAACTGATTCTCACTAAGAAAACTAACTACGGAAAAGAGTATTGAAACGATTCTCACTAAAAAAAACTAATTACGGAAAAGAGTATTTAACCGATTATCACTAAAAAACTAACTGCGGAAAAGAGTATTGAACCGATTCTCACCAAGAAAACTAACTACTGAAAAGAGTATTAACCGATTCTCACTAAGAAAACTAACTACGGAAAAGAGTATTGAACCGATTATCACTAAAAAACTAACTGCGGAAAAGAGTATTGAACCGATTATCACTAAAAAACCTAACTACAGAAAAGAGTATTAAACTTATTCTAACTAAAAAAACTAACTACGGAAAAGAGTATTAAACTTATTCTAACTAAAAAAACTAACTACGGAGAAGAGTATTTAAGTTATTCTCATTAGGAAAACTTATTACGGAAAAGAGTATTGAACTGATTCTCACTAAGAAAACTAACTACGGAAAAGAGTATTGAACTGATTCTCACTAAGAAAACTAACTACGGAAAAGAGTATTGAAGCGATTCTCACTAAAAACTAACTACGGAAAAAGAGTATTGAACTGATTCTCACTAAGAAAACTAACTACGGAAAAGAGTATTGAACTGATTCTCACTAAGAAAACTAACTACGGAAAAGAGTATTGAACTGATTCTCACTAAGAAAACTAACTACGGAAAAGAGTATTGAACTGATTCTCACTAAAAAAACTAACTACGGAAAAGAGTATTGAACTGATTCTCACTAAGAAAACTAACTACGGAAAAGAGTATTGAACTGATTCTCACTAAGAAAACTAACTACGGAAAAGAGTATTGAACTGATTCTCACTAAGAAAACTAACTACGGAAAAGAGTATTGAACTGATTCTCACTAAAAAAACTAACTACGGAAAAGAGTATTGAACTGATTCTCACTAAGAAAACTAACTACGGAAAAGAGTATTGAACTGATTCTCACTAAAAAACTAACTACGGAAAAGAGTATTGAACTGATTCTCACTAAGAAAACTAACTACGGAAAAGAGTATTGAACTGATTCTCACTAAAAAAAACTAACTACGGAAAAGAGTATTGAACTGATTCTCAAAAAAAAAAACTAACTACGGAAAAGAGTATTGAACTGATTCTCACTAAGAAAACTAACTACGGAAAAGAGTATTGAACTGATTTTCACTAAAAAAACTAATTACGGAAAAGAGTATTGAACTGATTCTCACTAAGAAAACTAACTACGGAAAAGAGTATTGAACTGATTCTCACTAAGAAAACTAACTACGGAAAAGAGTATTGAACTGATTCTCACTAAAAAAACTAACTACGGAAAAGAGTATTGAACTGATTCTCACTAAAAAAACTAACTACGGAAAAGAGTATTGAACTGATTCTCACTAAGAAAACTAACTACGGAAAAGAGTATTGAACTGATTCTCACTAAGAAAACTAACTACGGAAAAGAGTATTGAATTGATTCCCACTAAGAAAACTAACTACGGAAAGAGTATTGAACTGATTCTCACTAAAAAAACTAATTACGGAAAAGAGTATTGAACTGATTCTCACTAAAAAAACTAACTACGGAAAAGAGTATTGAACCGATTCTCACTAAAAAAAAACTAACTACGGAAAAGAGTATTGAACTGATTCTCACTAAGAAAACTAACTACGGAAAAGAGTATTGAACTGATTCTCACTAAGAAAACTAACTACGGAAAAGAGTATTGAACTGATTCTCACTAAGAAAACTAACTACGGAAAAGAGTATTGAACTGATTCTCACTAAGAAAACTAACTACGGAAAAGAGTATTGAACTGATTCTCACTAAAGAAAACTAACTACGGAAAAGAGTATTGAACTGATTCTCACTAAGAAAACTAACTACGGAAAAGAGTATTGAACTGATTCTCACTAAGAAAACTAACTACGGAAAAGAGTATTTAACTGATTCTCACTAAAAAACTAACTACGGAAAAGAGTATTGAACTGATTCTCACTAAGAAAACTAACTACTGAAAAGAGTATTGAACTGATTCTTAAAAAAAAACTAACTACGGAAAAGAGTATTGAACCGATTCTCACTAAAAAAACTAACTACGGAATAGAGTATTGAACTGATTCTCACTAAGAAAACTAACTACGGAAAAGAGTATTGAACTGATTCTCACTAAGAAACTAACGGAAAAGAGTATTGAACTGATTCTCACTAAGAAAACTAACTACGGAAAAGAGTATTGAACTGATTCTCACTAAGAAAACTAACTACGGAAAAGAGTATTGAACTGATTCTCACTAAAAAAAACTAACTACGGAAAAGAGTATTGAACTGATTCTCACTAAGAAAACTAACTACGGAAAAGAGTATTGAACTGATTCTCACTAAGAAAACTAACTACGGAAAAGAGTATTGAACTGATTCTCACTAAAAAACTAACTACGGAAAAGAGTATTGAACTGATTCTCACTAAGAAAACTAACTACGGAAAAGAGTATTGAACTGATTCTCACTAAGAAAACTAACTACGGAAAAGAGTATTGAACTGATTCTCACTAAGAAAACTAACTACGGAAAAGTGTATTTAACTGATTCTCACTAAAACTAACTACGGAAAAGAGTATTGAACTTCTCAAAAACTAACGGAAAAGAGTATTGAACTGATTCTCACTAAAAAAACTAACTACGGAAAAGAGTATTGAACCGATTCTCACTAAAAAAACTAACTACGGAAAAGAGTATTGAACCGATTCTCACTAAAAAAACTAACTACGGAAAGAGTATTGAACTGATTCTCACTAAGAAAACTAACTACGGAAAAGAGTATTGAACTGATTCTCACTAAGAAAACTAACTACGGAAAAGAGTATTGAACTGATTCTCACTAAGAAAACTAACTACGGAAAAGAGTATTGAACTGATTCTCAAAAAGAAAACTAACTACGGAAAAGAGTATTGAACTGATTCTCACTAAGAAAACTAACTACGGAAAAGAGTATTGAACTGATTCTCACTAAAAAAACTAACTACGGAAAAGAGTATTGAACTGATTCTCACTAAGAAAACTAACTACGGAAAAGAGTATTGAACTGATTCTCACTAAGAAAACTAACTACGGAAAGAGTATTGAACTGATTCTCACTAAGAAAACTAACTACGGAAAAGAGTATTGAACCGATTCTCACTAAAAAACTAACTACGGAAAAGAGTATTGAACCGATTCTCACTAAAAAACTAACTACGGAAAAGAGTATTGAACCGATTCTCACTAAAAAAACTAACTACGGAAAAGAGTATTGAACTGATTCTCACTAAGAAAACTAACTACGGAAAAGAGTATTGAACTGATTCTCACTAAAAAAACTAACTACGGAAAAGAGTATTGAACTGATTCTCACTAAGAAAACTAACTACGGAAAAGAGTATTGAACTGATTCTCACTAAGAAAACTAACTACGGAAAAGAGTATTGAACCGATTCTCACTAAAAAACTAACTACGGAAAAGAGTATTGAACTGATTCTCACTAAGAAAACTAACTACGGAAAAGAGTATTGAACCGATTCTCACTAAGAAAACTAACTACGGAAAAGAGTATTGAACTGATTCTCACTAAGAAAACTAACTACGGAAAAGAGTATTGAACTGATTCTCACTAAAAAAACTAACTACGGAAAAGAGTATTGAACCGATTCTCACTAAAAAAACTAACTACGGAAAAGAGTATTGAACCGATTCTCACTAAAAAAAACTAACTACGGAAAAGAGTATTGAACTGATTCTCACTAAAAAAACTAACTACGGAAAAGAGTATTGAACCGATTCTCACTAAAAAAAACTAACTACGGAAAAGAGTATTGAACTGATTCTCACTAAGAAAACTAATTACGGAAAAGAGTATCGAACTGATTCTCACTAAGAAAACTAACTACGGAAAAGAGTATTGAAGCGATTCTCACTAAAAACTAACTACGGCAAAGAGTATAGAACTGATTCTCACTAAGAAAAAACTAACTACGGAAAAGAGTATTGAACTGATTCTTACTAAAAAAACTAACTACGGAGAAGAGTATTTAACTTATTCTCATTAGGAAAACTTATTACGGAGAAGAGTATTGAACTGATTCTCACTAAGAAAACTAACGGAAAAGTATAACTACGGAAAAGAGTATTGAACTGATTCTCACTAAAAAAAACTAACTACGGAAAAGAGTATTGAACCGATTCTCACTAAAAAAACTAACTACGGAAAAGAGTATTGAACCGATTCTCACTAAAAAACTAACTACGGAAAAGAGTATTGAACCGATTCTCACTAAAAAAACTAACTACGGAAAAGAGTATTGAACTGATTCTCACTAAGAAAACTAACTACGGAAAAGAGTATTGAACTGATTCTCACTAAGAAAACTAACTACGGAAAAGAGTATTGAACTAATACTCAAAAAAAAACTAACTACGGAAAAAAGTATTGAACTGATTCTCACTAAAAAAACTAACTACGGAAAAGAGTATTGAAATGATTCTCACTAAAAAAACTAACTACGGAATAGAGTATTAAACTGATTCTCACTAATAAAACTAACTACGAAAAAGAGTATTGAACTGATTCTCACTAAAAAACTAACTATTGAACTGATTCTCGGAAAACTAAAGTATTGAACTGATTCTCACTAAGAAAACTAACTACGGAAAAGAGTATTGAACTGATTCTCACTAAGAAAACTAACTACGGAAAAGAGTATTGAACTGATTCTCACTAAGAAAACTAACTACGGAAAAGAGTATTGAAGCGATTCTCACTGAAAACTAACTACGGAAAAGAGTATTGAACTGATTCTCACTAAGAAAACTAACTACGGAAAAGAGTATTGAACAGATTCTCACTAAGAAAACTAACTACGGAAAAGAGTATTGAACCGATTCTCACTAAAAAAACTAACTACGGAAAAGAGTATTGAACTGATTCTCACTAAAAAACTAACTACGGAAAAGAGTATTGAACTGATTCTCACTAAAAAACTAACTACGAAAAGAGTATTGAACCGATTCTCACTAAGAAAAACTAACTACGGAAAAGAGTATTGAACTGATTCTCACTAAGAAAACTAACTACGGAAAAGAGTATTGAACTGATTCTCACTAAGAAAACTAATTACGGAAAAGAGTATTGAACTGATTCTCACTAAGAAAACTAACTACGGAAAAGAGTATTGAACTGATTCTCACTAAAACTAACTACGGAAAAGAGTATTGAACTGATTCTCAAAAAAAAAACTAACTACGGAAAAGAGTATTGAACTGATTCTCACTAAGAAAACTAATTACGGAAAAGAGTATTGAACTGATTCTCAAAAAGAAAACTAACTACGGAAAAGAGTATTGAACTGATTCTCACTAAGAAAACTAACTACGGAAAAGAGTATTGAACCGATTATCACTAAAAAAACTAACTACGGAAAAGAGTATTGAACCGATTCTCACTAAAAAAACTACTACGAAAACTAACTACGGAAAAGAGTATTGAACTGATTCTCACTAAGAAAACTAACTACGGAAAAGAGTATTGAACTGATTCTCACTAAGAAAACTAACTACGGAAAAGAGTATTGAACTGATTCTCACTAAAAAAACTAACTACGGAAAAGAGTATTGAACTGATTCTCACTAAGAAAACTAACTACGGAAAAGAGTATTGAACTGATTCTCACTAAGAAAACTAACTACGGAAAAGAGTATTGAACTGATTCTCACTAAAAAAACTAATTACGGAAAAGAGTATTGAACTGATTCTCACTAAGAAAACTAACTACGGAAAAGAGTATTGAACTGATTCTCAAAAGAAAACTAATTACGGAAAAGAGTATTGAACTGATTCTCACTAAGAAAACTAACTACGGAAAGAGTATTGAACTGATTCTCAAAAGAAAACTAACTACGGAAAAGAGTATTGAATTGATTCCCACTAAGAAAACTAACTACGGAAAGAGTATTGAACTGATTTTCACTAAAAAACTAATTACGGAAAAGAGTATTGAACTAATTCTCAAAAGAAAACTAAACTTTCGGAAAACTAACTAGTATTGAACTGATTCTCACTAAGAAAACTAACTACGGAAAAGAGTATTGAACTGATTCTCACTAAGAAAACTAACTACGGAAAAGAGTATTGAACTGATTCTCACTAAGAAAACTAACTACGGAAAAGAGTATTGAACTGATTCTCACTAAGAAAACTAACTACGGAAAAGAGTATTGAACTGATTCTCACTAAGAAAACTAACTACGGAAAAGAGTATTGAACTGATTCTCACTAAGAAAACTAACTACGGAAAAGAGTATTGAACTGATTCTCACTAAGAAAACTAACTACGGAAAAGAGTATTGAACTGATTCTCACTAAAAAAACTAATTACGGAAAAAAGTATTGAACTGATTCTCACTAAGAAAAAACTAACTACGGAAAAAAGTATTGAACTCGATTCTCACTCACTAAAAACTAACTACGGAAAAGAGTATTGAACCGATTCTCACTAAAAAAACTAACTACGGAAAAGAGTATTGAACTGATTCTCACTAAGAAAACTAACTACGGAAAAGAGTATTGAACTGATTCTCACTAAGAAAACTAACTACGGAAAAGAGTATTGAACCGATTCTCACTAAAAAAACTAACTACGGAAAGAGTATTGAACTGATTCTCACTAAGAAAACTAACTACGGAAAAGAGTAGTATTGAACTGATTCTCACTAAGAAAACTAACTACGGAAAAGAGTATTGAACTGATTCTCACTAAGAAAACTAACTACGGAAAAGAGTATTGAACTGATTCTCACTATAACTACGGAAAAGAGTATTGAACTGATTCTCAAAAAGAAAACTAATTACGGAAAAGAGTATTAAGCTGATTTTGAAAAACAAAATTAATTACCGAAAAAAGTATTGAACTGATTCTCACTAAGAAAACTAACTACGGAAAAGAGTATTGAACTGATTCTCACTAAGAAAACTAACTACGGAAAAGAGTATTGAACTGATTCTCACTAAGAAAACTAACTACGGAAAAGAGTATTGAACCGATTCTCACTAAAAAAACTAACTACGGAAAAGAGTATTGAACTGATTCTCACTAAAAAAACTAACTACGGAAAAGAGTATTGAACTGATTCTCACTAAGAAAACTAACTACGGAAAAGAGTATTGAACTGATTCTCACTAAAGAAAACTAACTACGGAAAAGAGTATTGAACTGATTCTCACTAAGAAAACTAACTACGGAAAAGAGTATTGAACCGATTCTCACTAAAAAAACTAACTACGGAAAAGAGTATTGAACCGATTCTCACTAAAAAAACTAACTACGGAAAAGAGTATTGAACCGATTCTCACTAAGAAAACTAACTACGGAAAAGAGTATTGAACCGATTCTCACTAAAAAAACTAACTACAGAAAAGAGTATTGAACTAATACTCAAAAGAAAACTAACTACGGAAAAAAGTATTGAACTGATTCTCACCAAGAAAACTAACTACGGAAAAGAGTATTGAACTGATTCTCAAAAAAGAAAACTAACTACGGAAAAGAGTATTGAACTGATTCTCACTAAGAAAACTAACTACGGAAAAGAGTATTGAACTGATTCTAACTAAAAAAACTAACTACGGAAAAGAGTATTGAACTGATTCTCAAAGAAAAACTAACTACGGAAAAGAGTATTGAACCGATTCTCACTAAGAAAACTAATTACGGAAAAGAGTATTGAACTGATTCTCAAAAAGAAAACTAACTACGGAAAAGTGTATTGAACTGATTATAAAAAAAACTAAATACGGAAAAGAGTATTGAACCGATTGTGTTAAGCCACCGACACGCAATACAGTTACATCAAGACTGACTGAAGCACAACGCAACAACTCAATTGGTCGCTTGGAAGAAGGCGAATTTCGATCAGATGTTGCCAGAGCTGTGAATGTCCCACCCAAGCACAATCACAAGGCTGTGGAATCGTCATCAACAACATGGATCAACTCATGACCGTCCACGATCTGTCAGACCTCATGTGACCACGTCCGCACAAGATCGCAACATCCGGTTACGCCACCTTCGGGATAGGACCACCACTGCAACGTCTACTGCCTCAACCATACCAGGGCTGCGTAGGATTTCCGATCAGACCGTACGCAACCGTCTACGAGATTCAGGAATCCGACCTCGACGTCCAGTTAGAGGCGTCATTTTCAACCAGCAACATCGTCAGGCACGGCTGCAGTGAACTCGGGCACATCGGGTATGGCCTCATCGACGATGGAGGCATGTTTGGTTCAGCGATGAATCACGTTTTATGCTTCGTAGGCGGGATGGAAGGACCCGTGTTTACCGTCGCCGAGGTGAACGTTTTGTAGCAAACTGTGTGCAGGATGTTGACAGGTTTGGTGGTGACAGCGTCATGATGTGAGCTGCCATCGCCTACAATGCCAGAACAGACCTTTTGCACATTTGAGGGAATCTTACGGCTCAACGATACGTCGACGAGATTCTTAGGCCCCATGTGCAACCCATCATGGTGAACGTCAACGACGTTTTTCAACATGACAACGCCTGTCCTCACACAGCCCGACTCACCACTGTCTTCTTGAGACACCACAACATCAACGTTCTTCCCTAGCCCTCCAGATCACCAGATTTAAACCCCATCGAACATCTTTGGGACGAGTTGGACCGACGTCTGCTTCGGCGACAACCTCAACCTCAGACTCTACCTCAGCTTGCAGCAGCTTTGCAGGCTGAGTGGACAGCCATTCCACAGGATGTGATTCGTCATCTCATCGCTTCCATGGGTAGGAGATGCCAAGCAGTTATTGATGCTCACGGGAGGCATACTCGTTATTGACGCTGAGTGACGTTAAACTTCAACTAGTGAGCGTGGACTTCGCCTTTGCAGACTTTGGATGTTCAGCAGTGAATGTGCAAAGTTACACACATGTCATACAGAACTACCCGGAATGAACTTGTTAACAATTTGTCTCATATTTTGCCTTTTGCGTTTCTTTTTTTGAAGAGTATTTTACAAAGTTACCTATCTATAAAAAATATTATTGAACTAATGATCTATAAGTAACCTCACCATGAAAAAGATGGTTCGAGATTTAGGTTATCAAATGATCACTAGTTTAACACAGTACTGAACTAGTGATCACTAGTGATAACCTAACTATGAAGCAGAGTGTTATACTAGTGATTACTAAGTAACCTAATTATGGAATAGAGTATGGAACTACTGATCCCTAAATAACCTTACAATGGAACAGATTATCTAACTCGTGATCACTTGGTTACCTGAAAATGGAACACACTAGTGAACTAGTGATTACAAAGTACCCTATCAATAAAACAGAGTATTCAACTAGTGATCACTAGGTAAACTAATCATGGAACAAAGTATTGAACTAGTGATCACTAAGTAAAATATATATGGAAGATAGTTTTCGTCAAGTGATCAATAAGTAACCTGACTGTGGAACAGGGTATTGAAATAGAGATTACTAAATAACATATCTATGGAACAAAGTGAGGAACTAGTGATCACTAACTATAATCGCTATGAAACAGAGTATCGAACATGTGAAGAATAAGTATCCCAACTATCAAACAGGTTATTGAACTAGTGACAACAAGCTACCTAACTATAGAATAGAGTATTCCAATAGTAAACACTAAGTAATCAAACTCTGGAACATAGTACTCAAGTAGTGATAACTAAGTAACCAAACTATAGAACAGATTATTGAACTAGTGATCACTAAGTAACCTAACCAAGGAAACGATTATTAAACTAAAGATCATTAAGGGACCTAACTATGGAACATATTATTGAACTCGTGATCACTAACTAACCTAACTATGGAACACATTATTAAACTAACGATCACTAAGTAACCTAACTACGGAACAGATTATTGAACTCGTGATCATTAACTAACCTAACTATGGAACACATTATTAAACTAACGATCACTAAGTAACCTAACTACGGAACAGATTATTGAACTAGTTATCACTAAGTAACCTAACTATAGAACACATTATTAAACAAATGATCACTAAGTAACCTAACTAAGGAACAGATTATAGAACTAGTGATCACTAAGTAATCTAACTTTGGAACATAGTTTTGAACTAGTAATCACTAAAAAACATATCAATGGAACAGGTAATTGAATTAGTCATCATTAAGTAACGTAACTATTTAGTATATTATTAAACTAACGATCACTAAGTAACCTAACTATGGAACAGGGTATCGAACGAGTGATCACTAACTAACATAACTATGGAACCGAATATTGGACCAGTGACACTAAGAAAACTAAGTATGGAACAGAGTATTAAACTAGTAATCACAAAGTTACCTAACTATATAAGAGATTATTGAACTAGTAATCACAAAGTTACCTAACTATATAAGAGATTATTGAACTAGTGATCACTATGTAACCTAACTATGTAACAGGTTATTGAACTAGTGATCACTAAGTAACCTAACTATGTAACAGGTTATTGAACTAGTGATCACTAAGTAACCTAACTATGGAACAGGTCATTGAACTGATGATCACTAATTAACCTAACTATGGAACATAGTATCGAACTAGTGAGTACAAGTAACCTAATTATGGAACATTGTATTGGACTAGTGAGTACAAGTAACCTAATTATGGAACAGAGTATATAACTGGTAATCAATAGGTAACCTAACGATGTAACAGAGTATTGAACTGGTTGTCACAAAGTAACCTATCAATAGAAGAGAGTATTGGACTGCCGACACTAAGAAACCTATCTGTGGAACAGAGTATTGGACTAGTGATCATTAAATAACATCACTATGGAAAAGAGTATTCAATTTGTGATCAGTAAGTGGTTTGATATGGAACTAAGTATTTGACGAGTAATCATTACGTAAAACTAACAGTGGAAGAGAGTATTGAACTAGTGATAACTATATATCCTAACAATTGATAGATTACGAAGCTAGTGATCACTAACTAGCCTAAATATGGAACAAATTATTCAACTCGTCATCACTAAGTAATCTAACCATGAACCGTGTATTCAACTAGTGATCACTAAGTAACCTAACAATGAAAGAGAGTATTGGACTACTGACACTAAGTAACCTCAGTATGGAACATAGTATCGTCCTAGTGATCACGAATTAACCTTACTATGGAAGAGAGTATTGAACTATTGATCACTAAATAACATAAATATGAAACAAGGTATTGAATTTCTGATCTCTAAGTACTCCAGCTATGGAAAAGAGTTTTGAATTAGTGATCTCTAAGTAACCTAACTGTGGAACAGAGTATATGAGAAGTGATTAGTAAATAACTTAACTACGGAACTCAGTTGTGAACTAGTGATCACTAACACACCTAGCTATTCAAGAGATTATTGAAGTAGTGTTCATTAAGGGACACAACTGTGGAACAGAGTACTCAACTAGTAATTACTAAAAGTAGTATAACTGTGGAACAGAGTACTCAACTAGTAATTACTAAAAGTAGCATAACTGTGGAACAGAGTACTCAACTAATAATTACTAAAAGTAGTATAACTGTGGAACAGAGTTCTCAACTAGTAATTACTAAAAGTAGTATAACTGTGGAACAGAGTACTCAACTAGTAATTACTAAAAGTAGCATAACTGTGGAACAGAGTACTCAACTAGTAATTACTAAAAGTAGTATAACTGTGGAACAGAGTACTCAACTAGTAATTACTAAAAGTAGTATAACTGTGGAACAGAGTACTCAACTAGTAATTACTAAAAGTAGTATAACTGTGGAACAGAGTACTCAACTAGTAATTACTAAAAGTAGTATAACTGTGGAACAGAGTACTCAACTAGTAATTACTAAAAGTAGTATAACTGTGGAACAGAGTACTCAACTAGTAATTACTAAAAGTAGTATAACTGTGGAACAGAGTACTCAACTAGTAATTACTAAAAGTAGTATAACTGTGGAACAGAGTACTCAACTAGTAATTACTAAAAGTAGTATAACTGTGGAACAGAGTACTCAACTAGTAATTACTAAAAGTAGCATAACTGTGGAACAGAGTACTCAACTAGTAATTACTAAAAGTAGCATAACTGTGGAACAGAGTACTCAACTAGTAATTACTAAAACTAGTATAACTGTGGAACAGAGTACTCAACTAGTAATTACTAAAAGTAGTATAACTGTGGAACAGAGTACTCAACTAGTAATTACTAAAAGTAGTATAACTGTGGAACAGAGTACTCAACTAGTAATTACTAAAAGTAGTATAACTGTGGAACAGAGCACTCAACTAGTAATTACTAAAAGTAGTATAACTGTGGAACAGAGTACTCAACTAGTAATTACTAAATCACTTTGGAACATAGTGTTGAACTAGTGATCACTGAGTAACCTAATTATCGGAGAGAGTGTCAACTAGTGACAGTAAGTAACCTAACTATGGAACAGAGTATTGAACTAGTGATCACTAAGTATTCTAACTATGGAATAGTTTATTAAACTAATGATCAGAAAGTTACCTGAGTTTGTAAGAGATTATTGAACTAGTGATCAGTTAGTATTGAACTAGTGATGCTTACGTAAACTAACTACAGAACAGAGTATTGAACTAGTAATCACTAAATAAGCCAACTGTTGAACATGGTATATGTAACTAGTGATCACTGAGTAACCATACTATGAACAGAGTATTAAACTAGTAATCACTAAATAAGCAAACATTTGAACAGAGTATTAAACTAGTGATCATTAAGAAAACTGACTATGGAACAGGGTAATGAACTAGTAATTACTAAGTTACATAACTATTGAACAGAGTATTTCACGAAAGGTCACTAAGTAACCTATCGATGGAAAATAGTATCGATATAGTGATCAATAAGTAACCTAAATATCGGACAGAGTATTGGACTAGTGACACGAAAAAACCTAATTTTCGAACAGTTTATTAAATTAATGATCACTAAGTTACCTAATTATGTTATATATTATTAAACTAGTGATAACTAAATAACCTAACTATAGTACAGGATATTGAACTAGCGAACACTAACTAACCTAGCTACAGTACAGAGTATTGAACTAGTGATCACTAAGCAACCTAATTATGGAACAGAGTATTGAACCAGTGATCACTGATTAACCTGTCTATGAAACAGAATATTGAACTAGTGTTCACTAAGTAAACTAACTATGCAACAGAGTATTGAATTAGTGACCACAAACTAACCTATCTACGGAACAGAGTATTGAGCTAGTGATCAAAGTGACCTGACTATTTAACAAAATTTGAACTATTTATCACTAAGTAATCTAACTATGAAACAAGTTATTAAACTAATGACTACTAAGTTATCTAACTATGGAACGGATTATTGAACTAGTGGTGACTAAGTAAACTAACTAGGGTATATAATAGAGGTCTAGTTGTCATTATGTAATTTAACTATGGAACAGAGTATTGAACTCGTGATCACTAAGTAACCTATCTATAGAACTATGGAACAGAGTATTGATCTACTGTTCACTGAGTAACCTAACGTGTGTTTGTTGTTATTATAAGAAAACATTTATTTCTTTATGTTCGAATCCCGCGCTTCTCACTATATAACAGTTTTGTCATGTCTCTATTACAGTCGGAGCAGGCTTGTATTCAAAGACGTGGATCTTAACCAATCCAAATGGTGGTGATAAGAATATAATAATCAATAATTAATTAATAATTATGTATATTCATATGAGAAAGTTTAGAATACAAATAATATTTACCAATGTAAAAATATTAACTTGCTCGGAGCATGTCTCTGATTAAGATAATTTTAAATCCTCTTTTAATTAAATAATTTTGTATTTAAGTGGAAAAGTAATAAGTGAAAGAGGTAAAATATGTTTAACATAATGTTAGAAATGATACCATTGCAAACATAATTATTTAGTAGTTTCGTTGGCATACACCTACAAGTAGGCTCAGTGGATATTGAGAATGGCTGATAAAGCTTACGAGTACAAAGGCAAATTATCGTGAATAGATTGAAATGGCGTAAAGGATCTCTGCTATTATGTTTTATGAATGCACTTTCTGTCTCCTAAATTCATAAAACAAGAAGAAAACATTTAATATTTTTGTTAGACACTTATCTGTTGTGTGAGAAGAAATTTTTTCCAGTTAATTTGTCACAGGTCAACTAAATGTGAAATCACACTTCGGAGGACATGAGCATGGAATATAAATGAGAAATTTAATCGACCGCCTTGCAAAGAATGAAGTCAATCACGAACAAATTCCAACAGATTCCTAACAAACCGAAGAACTAAAAACGAATGGTCGATATATTGTTATCTGTGTCCAAGAGCCTCAGGGGTCCGCTCGTGCGCTGCATACAATAATCATTGTTACGGAAATTTCGTTGGAATTCTTTGGAAAGTCGAGTTGTTTGCACCGTTGTTCTACGACTCGAAATTAGCATACAAATATGTGTTTGTTGTCACGGTGATTTAACATAAGCCTAAAGTGGCATATGAAGAGCTTGACTGACAGGCTTAGGGCAATCACATAAATTAAATTCTTTTATCTAATTTTGCTCGTACTTAATAAGAATGCAAGAAAACAATGGGTACCATTGAAGCACTCTTATGATCCTAAGGTTTTAGAGCTATAAATTTTGTTTACTAAGCCACAGAAAGCTCGAATAGGACTAAATGCGAAACATTAAACTCGAAATATTTCAAAAAGTTCTTAACAACTGACCTACTAAAATTTAGAAACATATGAACTATCTATATAAAAAATAAACACAAAAGCTTATTCAGCTAAGTTAGCATTTAGAAAATATAATAACTGTGTTCAACTTTGAGTACAAACTGGCGATTGGAAGATTTTGTAAATTACTGCTTTGAATCTGTTGAATTAGAAGTAAATATTTTACTTTTTGTAGTTCTTGAAACGGTGGATGTATTATGAATAAAACAAAAACTGGAAGGTTATATTACTGTCAGACGATTTTGGACATTTTTTTTGCAATGTTGTTGTTGTTTGGGTTGAGCACAAAGCTACACAATGGGCTATCTGTGCTCTGCCCAACACGGGTATCGAAACCCGAATTTTAGCGTTGTAAGTCCGCAGACACACCCCTGAGCCACTGGGGGCTTTTGCGGTGTTGCTTAATGAAATAAATTCAAACCAAACGCTGAGATAAGTTTTGAAAAATGTTAGCTTGAAGTTCAAAAATATTTGAGACTTATTCAAAATCAATATAGATCGAAGACAGTTTCATAATAGTTTAATTTCCAGTGGTAAAGTATAAATGGGTAACAATTTAAGACAATTTGGGAATAAGACAAAAAAAAATCTGATAAATCAAAAACAAAGAAATCAACTAATATTGGAATACATAATAACTTTCCCGCCAGAGAACTGTAAAATGCAAAATTTATTATCGATTTTCAAAGTTCCAGTTGTCTGAACGTTACCAAATATTGCATATCACCTTTAACACCAGTGATACCACATGGAGCAGTAATATATTTTTGGTTTACTGTCAGTGACTTAGCTGTGTATTCTGGTGTTATATTTACCAAGCACTCAACCACACTTTAAGATTGCAGCTACTGCAGGAAAACCAATAGTATAGAGACTTAACCAACACTACACGAACAACAATGAAAACAACTGAATGGAGGACAGTCTGAAGACGTGAGGTAGAGTAACCAGGAGTCCAGAAAAATGATGTAAAAGGGTTCTATACTTGTCCATGAGATTCATCAAAGGAAGTGCTAGAAGTAAGGAACGGTAACCAGAAGTCCAGTAAGAATGATGTAGAAAGGTTTTCCACTTGTCCGTTTGATTCTACGAAGAAAGTGAGAGAAGTAAGATACGGTACCCAGAAGTCCAGTAAGAATGATGTAGAAGGGTTCTCAACTTGTCCGTAAGATTCAACAAAGGAAGTGATAGTAACCAGAAGTCCAGAAAAATGATGTAGAAGGGTTCTCAACTTGTCCGTAAGATTCAACAAAGGAAGTGATAGTAACCAGAAAAAGTCCAGAAAAATGATGTAGAAGGGTTCTCTACTTGACCGTGAGATTCATCAAAGGTAGTGATAGAAGTCCAGTAAGAATGATGCAGAAGGGTTCTCCGTATGTCTGTGAGATTCTATAAAGGAAGTATAATTGTTTTGGTAAAAGTTTGATCATGAAATTTAGCCGGTGATTGAGGTTTAGCTGATATTAAAACAATTGATAACGTTTAGCAAAATTATTGGCAGTGTAAATGTTTTCTTAAAAATTAACACAGGTAAACGATGGTTATGGCCATAGGTTTTCAGCCAAGCCAAGCATGAACTGTGCGTAGCTGGGTTAAAAGGATGACTTGTAAGTGTTAGTGTTGCAACAGTCATGTTGAACGTTTCGTTAATAATTATAGACGAAAGAGATGTAGAAGAAAATAACAGTTGAAATAAATCTGTATAAAACATTATTAAACAGAAAAGAAACCTCCAACCAACTCCTTCGTATATTTAGTGTTAAAAATAAAATAAATCTCATTATAACTCGTATTTGACTTCATTGTTAACATTACTATAGCCCACACAACTATTTAGCAAGGGTTTAGTTTGTTTTCTATTTCGCGCAAAGCTACAAGAGGGCTATCTGTGCTAGCCGTCCCTACTTTTGTAATGTACGACAAGAGGGAAGGCAGCTAGTCATCACCACCCACCCCCAACTCTGGGGGCTACCCCTTTTACAAACGAATAGTGGGATGACCGTCACATTATAGCGCCATCACAGCTGAAAGGTCTAATATGTTTGATATGACGAGGATTCGAACTCGCGGCCCTCGAATTACGAGTCGAGTACCTTAATCACCTAACCGTGCCGGGCCATTTAACAAGGGAAAATCAACTATGTTTCGTATTTCTATTTATTTTTAAGAACAGAATAAAATATTACAACGATCCGTTTCACTACCACGACATGACGGGCGACACCTCTCTCTTTTGATAAAAGTAAAGTGAAATAAAGTCACAATCAAAACTTGTTTTCGCTGTTAACGATAGAACCAAACATCACCACAATCCATAGTAGGTTTCATTGCTAACAATAGAGTACAACTTCTCTATGACCTACAGATGTTACTAATGTTATCCCTATTTCCTTCATTGTTAATAAAAAAATGTCCTTACGGCACACGCCCGTCTTTAATGAAACAAGAACATGTAATTAACTTACATGTGCCTTTACTGTTAACAGTATAACATACGTCATTACACCCCTCATCCGTCTTCTGAGTAGAATAGTACGTAGGAACGATTCATAGATTCTCATTGTTAACAACAGTGTAAAGCGTCACAATGATTGTTACCTTTATTCCTTATCAACAATAAAATAAAACATTGTTAAGATTCATACCTGGCTTCATTGTTAAAAATAATATAAAACGTCACAATGAATTACTTTTATCTTTTTTAAAAACAAAGTAAAACGTTGGTACCAAGTTAACAATAGTATAAAATAAAACATTGTAAAGAGTCATTATGATATAGACCACTAAATGAAACTGATGAAGTTAGTAAGAAACTTTACAATGAGCTAATATTTTAGCTCTTAATGAAATCATAACTATGGGTGATTTTAATTTCAGACATTGATTGAGTCAAACATTGAGCGAGAGAGGTTTCTGGAAACTGTTCAAGATGGAGTTCTTCACCAAATAATCTATTTATTAATAACCTAATAACCTAAATAACCTATTAAAAACAGTGCAATGTTAGAGTTGTTGTTAACTTCTAATACAAACTTTGAAGAGAGGGTAGAAAGTGGAGAATACCTAGGTACAAGTTTTCATTGCCGTATTAAGTTTGATGTGTAACTATATATGGAAGTAAGAAATAATGTTATTTTGATTTCAAATTGAAAAAAAAAACAACAGTGTGAAGGCAAGCAACAAAAATTATCTTCTGTGAATTGAGTTATTTAGAGACATTGGGCAAATATGGAATTTATTTAATGTTTTATTTCAGTATTAAACACAAATATATTCCTTGCAGAATGAAAACAATAGCTCAGTTAAAAGCCATGCTGGTTAACAGTTATTAAAATTAAAGAAAAACATCATAAATTTAAGAAATTTAAATTGGCTGACATAGAAGAAGTTTTATTAGATTATAAAACGTCAATATAGCTGCTCTCAAACATAAAATTAGCACATACAAAAAGATGTGTGAAAAATATGGTTTAAACACATAACAATTATCACTAATAATCATTTCAAGTATATCAGGGGTAACAAAATGTGAAGATGGGGCTAGGACCATTGAGGGATGGCAAAGGAATGCTCATGTCTGATGATTGTCAAATGGCTAGGTTATTAATCTGCTTTTTATTCAGTTTTTCACAAATGAAGACTTAAACAGTGTTCCTAATTTTGGATAACGGATAGATGAAAACAAAATTGAACAAGTGCATAAATTTTGATTTTGTTAAAACAAAATTAGAAATGTTAAATAATGCTGAGGTTTCTGGGTTAAATAATATATTCTCGAAGGTTTTATAAGAGGAAAGAGATTGTATGTGTGAGACACTTGAATATTGGATAAGTACCAACAGACTGGAAATTAAATAATGTCACTCCTATCTCCAAGGGAGGTAATAGAAGTTGCTCCAGTAATTATAGACCTGTCAGCCTTACATCAGTTGTGGGAAATGTTTTGGAATGTATGATAAAAGATAATTTGCAAAATCATTTAACAAAGCTTAGAATTTTATCTGATAGTCAATATGGTTTAACTACGGGAAAATCTTGCCTTACAAGTCTTTTGACATGTTTTAACATGTTTCTGCAGAGGTAAATTTAGTATTTGGTTTTCAAAATCCATTTGGCAAAGTGCACATAAACGGCTTCTAAAGAATCTTATATTTTTAGATGTAGAAGATAGATTAACCAACTGGATAGAAGAGTATCTTGACAGAAGAAAGTTGAGAGTTGTTATAAATGAAATTCAGTCAAACTAGACTAAAGTTGCAAGAGGTTCACTTCAGGGTTCACTTTTAGCTTTGTAATTACGAAGACATGCCGCTGTGCCACTGGGCCACTGGTTGGGGAGGGGGGGTAAATCACATACAAAAAAGTTTTTTTCTTGTGTAACAACTTGTGCAGAAAGGCTGGAGTGTTTTGGTAGCTATGCATCCTGCGTCCCAAGAATGGATTTTGTATCAAGTTGTTTGGCAATAACAGTGTAGCCCAACATTGTTGTTAAAAGTCTATGTGCTCAAAGTATAAAATAAAACGTACAAACTACAAACTTGAAAACAAACTTTCTAATTTAGAGAATCCATTAACTACAGAGGTCTGTTTTTATTGTTTGTTTTTGTCATATAAGTTTAAAATCAGAGGACAAGTCAGAGTAAAGGTTACCATGTTTTTTGAAGCTATGGCGGCACACCGTCAGGAACTCACGCATGTGTGTGTTTGTCTGTGATTTTTATTTCCAACGTAAGTAACCATTGTTTTCTACATGTTTTTCTCGATAGTTTGCCTCATTGAAAAAGATACATATGCGCACACTCTCTTAGATACGATAATTGATAATAACCCAGATGCACATCCTCATGGTCCTCTTAGTATGTGTGCAAAAGCTCATGTTTCTAAGTTCTTTCATCTTGAAGATTTGGCGGTTACATTCGTGTTCTGTGTGGTTCTTGCATGCACGTGGATAAGTGATAATACCCAAGTTCACACCCTCGTGGTCCACTTACTATAGGTGCAAACGTTTAAGTTTCCAGGTTCTTTCTCCTTTGAGCGATGACGATGGTACGTACACATACATGCAAGTGCTCACGCTCGTGCGCCTATCTTCGTTTCTGTTTGTAGCATAAGAAATTACTTCCTTTCTATGTGGTTTTTCGCTAATTTGTCTCATTAAAAAGTTGCGCGTGCGCGCACGCATGTGTACATTTTTTTTAGTTTTTTCAACATAAAAAGATGGACACGCGCCTGAGCACATAAACACTCATATGTGTAATAATACCTAGGTGCACATTCTCATGGTCCACTTGGTGGGCGCACGGATATGCACGTTTGTTACTATAATTTCTCCACGAGAACTTCAGCAAAACGTATCGCGCTTTCAATATCTCTCCTTTATTGCTCAAGCATAGAACTTCTCTTATTTAATATTCATCTCCATAACTCTGAGTAGAGAGTGCCAAGCCGCTAAACTTACTTAATATTCACCTTTAGAACTCTTAGACAAACGTGTAAGGCCACCTTCACTGCTCAAATATAGACTTTCACTTGTTGCTTTTTTAACCTCTAGAGCTCTTAGAAAAAGTGAAAGGCTGCCAATATGTTTAATTCACTAGTCAAACATAGAACTACATTTATTTAATATTCTCTAATAGAAATTTCAACCACATTTGTTGGCTACTATTATCTCTCTTTTACTGCTCTAACATGAAACTTCACTCGTTTAATATCCACTTCTGCAGCTTCCCGCCAGCCCGGCATGGTTAGGTGATTAAGGTACTCGACTCGTAATCTGAGGGTCACGGGTTCGAATCCCCGTCAAACCAAATAAGCTCTCTTTCTCAGCCGTGGGTGCGTTATAACGTGACCGTCAATTCCACTATTCGTTGGTAAAAGAGTAGCCCAAGATTTGACGGTGGGTGGTGATGACTAACTGCTTTCCCTCACTGTTAAATCATTGACGGCTAGCGAAGATAGCCCTCGAGTAGCTTTGCGCGAAATGTAAAACAAACCAGACCAAAGCTTTCAACCATACGTGTCAATCCGGTATAAAATCGCTAAGATGGCAATTTACATAGTTAGTGAATGCTTAAAAAATCAAAACACGTGTTGAAGAAAATGTATTGTATTAGATTACCTTCTATTAATAAACTATCAAATGCTACCTTGTCTGAAGTGACAACATACAAAACTAATTCTTGCACTTTTGTCTTAACTTCTTGAATTTAGAGCCCCTCAGGACCGAGTGGTTTAGGCGCTCGACTCATAATAACTTTCCCGTTGCTATTAGGAAACCCGAGACGTGTATCGTAGTTCTTCGGGTTTCAACTGTGCATCAATTAAGGAATACATGTTGATTACACATTTGTTACTTTAATAACCAAAAACATATTGGTAAGTTCCGAGATGTTCCGGTATGGCCAAGTGATTAAGGTACTCGACTCGTAATCTGAGGGCCGCGGGTTCGAATCCCCGTCACATCAAACATGCTCACCCTATCAGCTGTGGGAGCATTATAATGTTACTACTCGTTAGTAAAAGAGTGGCCCAAAAATTGGCGGTAAGTGATGATGACTAGCTGCCCTCCCTCTAGTCCTACACTGCTAAATAAAGGACGGCTAGCGCAGATAGCCCTCGTGTCGCTTTGAACGAAATTAAAAAACAAACAAACAAAAACAATCTTAACTTTAAATACAGTCCCAGCAGCAACAAAAATAGCTTTTTTGATGATAGTTGTAACACTTCGTTAATTTAGTGTAAGATTCTAGTCTGTCGTGTACTAGCCACACCTGCCTTAATATTGTACAAGTTTTAAAACCTGAAATATTTCTTTTTGCTATAGCGTTGTTCACTCTTTCCACCTCTGATGACACGTTAGATTATTTTAACATGCAGTTTATGTTGGTTGAAAAACCGTTGTGAAAAATTACTGAAAAAGAAATTGTAATTTTACTAAATAATGCTATGTTTTTGAAGCTCTTTGATCACTAATTACTAAATAACAAATTACAAGTTCGAGATACTTTCATGCAGCGCACCAGTATGCGAAGAAAAATTAAAATAACCTTTAAGTATTGGAACAGCTTCAGGCTTAACATTGATAGCGTCATTTTAGGAACATTGGAATAGACAGCGAAGGCTTGTTGTATGAAGGACGGCATTTAAACAATCTTCCGTCTTAAATGGAAGAATTTCGAAACATCACCTCCGAAACTTATGTTGTTTTTCTTCTACAATAGGCAGTTGTCTTCCATTCCCGTGTACTCATGATTAACAGTGTATCACAGATCAACATGGTTGTGTGTGCAAACGTTGTCATAGGTAAACATGGTTGTGTTTAAACTTGTCACAAGTAACCATGGTGAAGTATTTTATCTTGTCACAGGTAAAGATTGTTAAGTCTAATCTTGGAGCAGGTCAACATGCTTAAGAGCTCGTCAGATTTTTTTTTTTTTTTCGAAATAAGCACAAATATACACAATGGGCTATCTCTGCTCTGCCCACCACGTGTATCGAAACCCGGTTTCTAGCGGTGTGAAACACATTGGGAGAATCATCGGTACACATGGTGAAGAATTTTAACTTTGTAATGAATAAAATCAGTTGATAAAAAATGTGTTACAAACTCAACAAAAACAATAAGCTTTGAGAAAAATGTTTACAGTTTACAGGGAGATGATGCAAAACTTGTTGTTTAGGTCTCTATGGTTCTACACATTATTGTATCTTTTTGGTTCGTAACGCGATAACCAATGAACGATGTTCAAGAGTTGTACAATACTGAACGTAATGTTGTGGGATACAGCAGCGATATATCGTCCTGTTTCCTCATACTGTTACTCAGTGGACGTAGCTTAACGACTTCTATAAGAACATAAGATGATTAGACTTATGATGGTATGAAGAATGACAGTGTTGTAACGTGCTAGGTTATCAAACAATACTCAGTAAATGGCCCTGAACTTTTAATTTAAAAAGACAATAATATAAAAAGATACTGCTCTGCCGAAGACTAATACAGTATCTCATGGGTACAACGAATTAAAGTTGCAAAAAGATCGATTAAATATTGGTTTTCCAGTCTGTCATGTTTGACAAGAAAATCTTCTTATGTCTGATGCTCATTAAAACGTTGAGGATTTTTTCTTTGGACACTTGACCCCCACTTTATAGTATTTATATTCATAAATGTGAGTTTCAAATGCAGAATAAGTCAGAGGTCCTTAAAGAATCTGAAATGTTAACCACAAATAATGTATTTCGAATAAAACTGTCTATAATTTTCAGTGATATCTTCAGTTATTTGAACGTGACTTGATGCTTTAAGTAACTGTATATCTTTTTACAGGCACACCACTGCTATGATGAATAATAACGTACACTGGTGACCAAAATCTTAAGGCCAATGAACATAAAGAAAAAATATGCATTTTGCGTTCTTAAACTCAACCACTTATTTGAGTAGAGCTTCGAAAGATGAAAATAAGAAAATGGAAAATAAAAATAAAAACGTTTTTATAATTTAATGGGGAAAATGTGAACACTATGAAATTAGCCTAAATACTGGCTGGTCAAAAGTTTAAGACCATACCAAAACGAAATCCTAAACAGGGTAGGAAATGCCCAACAAGAGGTCTCAGTAATGAATTGCACGGCCGTCATTGCAAATAACTTCAAACATTTGCTTTGGCATGGTCGATAAAAGCGTTTGCAGAAGGCTGGCTGGAGTTTTATTCCAAGTGGTGAAGATGGCTTCACGAAGATCACACACTGTTTGGAATTGACGTCCATTTCTATAAACTTCCCTTGCCATCCACCCCCAAACATTTTCAATGTGGTTCAGTTCGGGCGAACACGCTAGATGGTCCAAAAGAATCACGTTATTTGTCATGAAAAAAGTATTTTGTCCTACGAGCATTGTAGATTGCAATATTGTCCTGCTGAAAGATCAAGTCATTTCCACACAAGCGAAAGCCTTCAGTCAATAAGGATGCTCTCTCCAACATGTCAATTTAGCTAGCTGCTGTTTGACACCCCTGTATAACCTGAAGCTCC
Organism: Tachypleus tridentatus; assembly: GCF_004210375.1. Lineage (NCBI taxonomy): Eukaryota > Metazoa > Arthropoda > Merostomata > Xiphosura > Limulidae > Tachypleus > Tachypleus tridentatus. The sequence continues at coordinate 149,725,289 of NC_134832.1, read as the reverse complement.
ATTGTTCCATAGAAGGAGAAAGCATCCCAGATCATGATGGGACCTCCTCCACTGTGCTGTGTAGAAAATGCCTCTGGTGGGATATCCTTATCGCGCAAGTAACGTTAAAAGCCATCTGTATCATCCAGGTTAAATTTTTTTCTCATCAGTGAACAAAACCTTCGTCCACTTTTCTACGCCCCATGTTTGGTGCTTCTCAGCACAGTTTAACCGAGCTGTTTTGTGGTGTAGAAGAAGGCGTGGCCTTTAAGACGTTTACGATTTTTAAAACCTTTCTCTCGTAGATGCCGCCTTATTGTTCTTGAGCTGCATTCTACGTCCGTAAGGGCCTTAATTTGATTCGACGATCGGCTAGCGTCTTGCCGGAAAACTAATCGAATATTCCTGCTCAACGCTGGCGAAATTTTCTTGGGCCAACCACTTGAAATTCTCGTTCCGTATCCCTCAGGGTCTTTTAATAAATTTACAACAACAGTTTTACTACACCCAATCTCACCAGTGATGACACGTTTATAGAGACCTTGCTTTTGCAGCTCGACAATTCTGGCTCGTTCAAACTCTGTCAACTTTTTAGCCTTTGCCATGTTTTTACCCAATGTAACACAGGAGATGTCAGTGGGAGATGTTGACAATACTAATGCTTGAACACAAATGACTAAATTTCGGTACGTGTTTACCGATTAACACTTTGTTCCAGTATGGTCTTAAACTCTTGACCAGCTAGTATTTAGGCTAATTTCATAGTGTTCACATTTTCCCTATTAAATGTTAAAAAAGTTTTTTATTTTTATTTTTCCTTTTGTTATTTTCATCTTTCGAAGCTCTACTCAAATAAGTGGTTGAGTCTAACAATGCAAAATGCATATTTTTTCTTTATGTTCATTGGCCTCAAGATTTTGGCCACCAGTGTGTGTGTGTATGTGTGTTAAAGTCTCCTTTTTGTATATCCCCGCTCATTGACACACCAATATGTTTGCCGACTTAAAACCCTAGAAACTTGGGTTTAGATACCACTGGTGAGCAGAACACAGATAGTCATTGTGTAGCTTTGTGCTTAATTATAGAAAAAAAAATTTTGTATACTTAATGACATTGTAATATATAGTGTTTAACTTCGCATACATCCTACATATATTTGTACGTTATGCGTATCAACGGGAGCCCTAGACAAGATAAAATGGCTAAAATGAATATCGTATAGTGGTGGCTTGTATGTGTAGTGGTTTAGCTGGCTTTTCCTCACCATATTGCGTTTCAACTTACGTAGCTATTTAAATATTGCGTTATAATAATGCGACTAATTCATCCCTGGAAATTATGTAGCAGATTATGTCCTTTCTGAAATATCCTGCTTGTAGTTTGCTTTAGCGTGACTTGGCTTAGCATATCAGTTTATTAAGCCTAAATCATAAAGCGCCGATATTATGTATCGTTTAAATAAAACGTTTGGTTCGTTGCTTCGTCTTTGTGATCTAGAATTGGTACAACGATGTGTTATTTTTATGTCATTTGATTTTGGGTGTTATTTATTCAATAATTTCTTCAAACAACTTGGGGGTGGATTAAGTTTCTCAACAAAAACATTGAATCGATATGGAGTTTTAAACCTTATTTCTTATGTAGCACAATGTTCACCCATCAATTTTTCACCTGTTAGTTCAGTGTAAGTTTAATTCTTCACACAACAGATTTGAACCCACACTTTAAATATATCATATTTTATTATCACATTTAAGCTATAATCAATTACGCCGGTGCTTTAAGTGTGATAGTTCAGACTCCAATGTTATCTATCACGGTATCTACCCACTCTTTTGGTATAATAGTTTTCACCCACATTTTATTTATCACAATTTATCTTATAATTAACAGTTTACCTCACATCTGTTGTATCATTGTTTACACCCACTTAGGAACGACAACTTACAACTGTATTTCATGTATGATAGCTTACACCCATCTTTTAGGTATCGTAGCATACACCCATACGTCATGAATCATAGTTTACACTCAGTATCGCGTTCTACACCCATATTTTATCTATCACTGTTTAGATTCATGTTTAATTTATTGCTGTTTACACCTCATGTGGCCTGTCACAATTTAAACCCACGCTTTGTAGTTCTTATGATCTATATCTGGAAGTTCACATGTCATAAATTATAATAAGCTGTAAGGACTGCGAGTGGAAATCACTTTGTTAGAAAATGCGACTGAGGACCACGATTCCAGTTTTCACACTCTGGAGTCAAAGTTTGAATAAAATTTGAAAGTTACTGACATAGTTTTCGTAACCGCACATTTAAGACCGATAACAGTTTATGATTCTTTCTCTTCTCGTTTCTAGGCAGATAAGCCATCAAACTGTGTCATTAGAACATGGCTGAAATATACATTTGATCTCCTGGAGGTTTTATCTGGCTAAAACTGTTTGTGCTGCACACCAGAGGCCGTGTATTGAACTGTATACAATACACAAGAGTATGTGTGAAGTTATATGTTAGGGTTACAACGCGCATGTTGGACGGAATCGTGACGACGTATGGGACGTTGATCGTGCCTTGACACCTGCCACTAAAAATGTAGGTTGGCGCCACGCACCTCATGCGTCGCCAGACATTTTCTAAAAGATTCTAGTTTTATTTTCTCTGTTCAAAATATCCTTTAAAATATTGAGTGAAAACAAAGTGCCAGGCCTCGTCTCCATGTTTCTGGACTTGTAAGGGTAGGTTCAATAACCCGGATAAAATACGATGAGTTGCCACAAGCCTGCATACCTCAAAGGAAAGGGCCCGGCATGGCCAGGTGGTTGAGGCACTCGACTCGTAAACATTTACAGCCGTGGGGGCATTATAAGTGCGGTCAATCCCACTATTCGTTGGCAAAAGAGTAGTTCAAGAGTTGGCGGTGAGTGGCAGCTAGTCATCACCACCCTCCGCCAACTCTTGGGCTACTCTTTTACCAACGAATAGTGGGATCGACCGTCACATTATAACGCTTACAGCTTCGCCAAGTTGTTTTGTGTAAAAATATTCCAATACCTTTAAGCGTAAGAAGTTGTCAAAGTTTAATTTTCCGTTTAAATAGATAATGAATTTTTAAAACGGTAAAAACGTTGAATTTGTTTTATGGATTTGAAAATATCCATACACAATGGAAGGGCAAATGATTATTACATTAATTTCATATACTGCAATGTGTTAAAATTTTTAAAAAATCCAAATTCGTGAGAAAAATCGCTTAATACGAGAATCTCCCTTCTCTTACAGACATACGTCTCTTTCCATTTATTTCTCTTTATTCCTATGTATCACAGAAATACTTAATGGAATATGCTTCGTTTCTAACCAAAACTATTTTCTATACTTCAAACACGATCTCAGCTGACTGTACGTGTGTCATTATTTTTTGTTTGTTTGTATTTAATTTCGCGCAAAACTACACGAGGACTATCTGCGCTTGACGTCCTTAATTTAACACTGTAAGACTAGAAGAAAAGCAGCTAGTCATCACCACTCACCATCAACTCTTGAGCCACTCTTGTGCTAATGAATAGTGGGATTGATCGTACTATTATAACGCCCCAACGGCTGAAAGGACCAGCATGTTTGGTGTGACGGGGATTCGAACCCGCAGATCTCAGATTAAGAGTCCAGTGCCGGGCGTTATTTCGTGAAACTGTTTTTTTTTTAAATATGCTTTTCAAACACTTAATACTAATGCTGTCGCCGAAACTTATAACCTTCAACACGAAACTGTATGTGACTTTTAATAATAGGTTAAACATGAGAAAATACCTCCGTAAAAAAATGTCAGAAAATAATAACATCCCGTTAAATTTGATACGTAGGGAGAAAGAAGAAACAAGAAACAAAATTGGGAATATAAATGAGTAACGGATACACAAAGAATTTGTTGCACGTGCGTGTATGTATAATCTACAATCTGTTGAGACAAATGAAGTAAAACTAGTAATTTTCTTGTTCGCAAGTTTTTATTTGCTAGTTTTGTACGCGAGAAAATTGATGGCCTGACCTCTTTCCTTTGACCAATTCGTGACACAAATGAACAGGTTACGCCACGTACACACGTGGATGTGGACGAAATGATTATGTTTAACATGTAACAGCCTAGAAGACCTTTCATGATGAAGTAGTAAGAGGCCATTGAACTACACCCAACGAACACTCTTTCTCTTGATTTGCTTTACTTAGCTATGTTATGTTTCTACTTAGCCTTAAGAACAGTGAATATGTTGTCTAAGCGATGACGTTCACTCATTTCTTCCAGGTCATATAACTAGGACGCAGAACTTGTTCTAATAAAACGTAACTTGATGGTCAGCCAATCCACATTTTCATTTGTCACACAAAAATAGATACATTATCTGGTCACTTTATCAGGAACCCCACCTTCGAACACACCAACAGAACAGTTCTTGTATTTAGCCAGTATGGTAATGTAATATGTCAGTCGAATGATTAATCTGTTTCTATAAACGGTTAGTCTACAAGACAATGGATAAAAAATAACATATCTGTGACTTTTAAAAGGGTCTTGACAGTATGTATGTGTTCAGCCGAATTATAAGTTTAAAGATAAATTACCTCAACGGCTGTTCAAAGAGATCTTTTGTTGACGATTGCTAACAGTGATAGTTAGATAGGAGTACTTTATCCACCAAGACAGACTTTTGTCACCAAACACTCGAAACAGATTGATTCTTTCAGACGAGTTCGACGTTTCATCATCAGTAACTGTCAAAATTTCATCATCTTTAATACTGTGAAGTTTTGTTTCTTTGTTTGATGTTAAGCACAAAGCTGCACAATGGGTTGTCTGTGTTCCTCCAACCACGAGTATCAAAACCCGGTTTCCAGAGTTGTAAGTCCGAAAACATTCCGCTGTGCCATTGGGAGGGGTATACTATAAGGCAGCTGAAAATCAGAAACTCACTGTGAATGGTCTAAGATGCCCTTTCTTTGCACCCAATTTTTTTCATCTTTTCATTCTGCTTGTTGTGCACTACAGTGATCGCTACAGGAGTTGGCGTAATGGTGTGGGAGACGTTTCCGCTGCATTTCCATCTTGATAATCAAGAACTTTCTCAAAGTATTAAGGTGACTATCAACCAGTTTCATTTGGAAATGGCTTGAAAAATATTTCAACAATCATTCTTGCACAATGAAACCACTGTATCTTAACTTCAGCGATGATCTTGAGATGAATAAATACGATGCTCACTTTAATGAATACGATGCTCACTACCTTTAATGAATACGATGCTCACTTTAATAAATACGATGCTCACTACCTTTAATGAATACGATGCTCACTACTTTTAATGAATACGATGTTCACTACCTTTAATGAATACGATGCTCACTACCTTTAATGAATTCGATGCTCACTACTTTTAATGAATACGATGTTCACTACCTTTAATGAATACGATGCTCACTACTTTTAATGAATACGATGTTCACTACCTTTAATGAATACGAGGTTCACAACCTTTATTTTCTGCCGACAGAAAACTACAATTAAACAAAGTTGGAGGACACTCTGGTGCCTAAACAAATGTAAAGTGAAGGCATAATAACGACTAGTACGTCAGTAAAGCATGTTAAACTTTCATCATGTAGTGACTTTCCTTAACTCACACGTTGTAAGGCACAACAAACATAAAATATCTGTTAGCACCACAAATGAAAGCATAACGCGCCTGTAAGAAGAAGATAAATTATAAATGTATTCAAATTACAGATCTGTTTTCAAATTAGATATACATGAAGACAAGAACATAAAACAGGTAAAGCAATGAAAAACGTGAGGGTAGAACAAATCAGAGGAATGGAAAAACCTCAGTTTAAGAATATACAATAACGTGCGTGTGTTTTTTTCATATAGCAAAGCCACAAATGGCTATCTGCTCAGCCCACCGAGGGGAATCGAACCCCTGATTTTAGCGTTGTAAATCCGGAGACATACCGCTGTACTAGCGGGGGGCTACAATAACGTAATACATAAATAATGTGAGGTATTGTCCAGGTAAATACAAGAATGTCTAAGGTAAAGTACAATAGCAAATGTACATGGAATATAACATAAACTAAATTTTATGTTCAAATTAATGATATTAGTGTAATACGTAAGGTTAGAATAATTTTGTTTTTTTTATTTTTGGTTAAACACAAAATTATGTAATGGGCAGTTGGTGCCCTCTACAAATATCAAAACGCATTTTTTAGCATTTTAAGCCCTCAGACGTATTGATGACACATTGAAGATGAGTACGACAGAAATTAAATGACATTATTGAATCCTGGGTGTGGGAAAGGAAATAGAAAACAAAAGGAAATCTGCTGATCCTCTTAAAGCTTTTAGGTGAAGGAAAAGTGAATTCATTACAGATCAGAATATAGAGATAAAATAGAAAAGAAAAGACATGGAAGAAGGAATTTCAGTAAAACACCAGAAAGAAGAAAATGATTCATTAATATTTTACACTGTGGGGAGCTTTAAAGCAGTTGAGTATAGAGATAACATTAAAAATACGCGTTCGAGATTCAGGTATTGTAAGAGAAGATGCGGAATATATTTAGATGTTGTAACAGAAATTAATAATCTCTTTTACTGGAACTGATTCAGATATTGTGACAAAATCTAATAGTGTATTTTGTTAAAAATGATTCACATAATACAACAGATTACAGAGTTGACAGAGCATTAGAAACAAGATTAATGAATTAGTAACAAGCATATAAAGTCGTTGTACGGACTTTACACGGGATGTTATAAATTTACTTTGTACCGACTTTTAGAAAATGTTATAGTTTTACCTTGTACCCACTTTACAAGAGATGTTATAATTTTACCTTGTACCGAGGCCTGGTATGACCAGGTGGGTTAAGGCGTTCGACTCGTAATCTGAGGGTCGCGGGTTCGAATCCCGGTCGCACAAAACATGCTCGCCCTTTCAGCCGTGGGGGCGTTATAATGTTACAGTCAATCCCACTATTCGTTGATAAAAGAATAGCCCAAGAGTTGGCGATGGGTGGTGATGACTAGCTGTCTCTCTTCTAGTCTTACACTGCTAAATTAGGGACGGATAGCACAGATAACCCTCGAGTAGCTTTGTGTGAAATTCAAAAACAAATAAACAAACAATTTATCTTGTACCGACCTTACAAGGGATGCCATAATTTTACCTTATGTCGACTTTACGAGAAATGTTATAAATTTACCTTATACCGACTTTTAGAAGGGATGTTATAATTTTATCTTGTACCAACTTTACAAAGGATGTTATAATTTTATCTTGTACCAACTTTACAAAGGATGTTATAATTTTATCTTGTACCAACTTTACAAAGGATGTTATAATTTTATCTTGTGCTTACTTTACAAAGGTTGTTACAATTTTATCTTGTACCAACTTTACAAAGGATGTTATAATTTTATCTTGTGCTTACTTTACAAAGGTTGTTATAATTTTAGCTTGTACCTACTTTACAAAGGATGTTATAATTTTATCTTGTGCCTACTTTACAAAGGATGTTATAATTTTATCTTGTACCTACTTTACAAAGGTTGTTATAATTTTAGCTTGTACCTACTTTACAAAGGATGTCATAATTTTATCTTGTGCCTACTTTACAAAGGATGTTATAATTTTATCTTGTACCTACTTTACAAAGAATGTTATAATTTTATTTTGTACCTACTTTACAAAGGATGTTATAATTTTATCTTGTGCCTACTTTACAAAGAATGTTATAATTTTATCTTGTACCTACTTTACAAAGGATGTTATAATTTTATCTTGTACCTACTTTACAAAGGACGTTATAATTTTATCTTGTGCCTACTTTACAAAGAATGTTATAATTTTATCTTGTGCCTACTTTTCAAAGGATGTTATAATTTTATCTTGTGCCTACTTTACAAAGGATGTTATAATTTTATCTTGTGCCTACTTTACAAAGGATGTTATAATTTTATCTTGTGCCTACTTTACAAAGGATGTTATAATTTTATCTTGTGCCTACTTTACAAAGGATTTTATAATTTTATAATTTTATCTTGTACCTACTTTACAAAGAATGTTATAATTTTATCTTGTGCCTACTTTACAAAGGATGTTATAATTTTATCTTGTGCCTACTTTTCAAAGGATGTTATAATTTTATCTTGTGCCTACTTTACAAAGGATGTTATAATTTTATCTTGTACCTACTTTACAAAGGATGTTATAATTTTATCTTGTGCCTACTTTACAAAGGATGTTATAATTTTATCTTGTGCCTACTTTACAAAAGATATTATAATTTTATCTTGAACCTACTTTACAAAGGATGTTATAATTTTATCTTGTGCCTACTTTACAAAGGATGTTATAATTTTATCTTGTGCCTACTTTACAAAGGTTGTTACAATTTTATCTTGTACCAACTTTACAAAGGATGTTATAATTTTATCTTGTGCTTACTTTACAAAGGTTGTTATAATTTTAGCTTGTACCTACTTTACAAAGGATGTTATAATTTTATCTTGTGCCTACTTTACAAAGGATGTTATAATTTTATCTTGTACCTACTTTACAAAGGTTGTTATAATTTTAGCTTGTACCTACTTTACAAAGGATGTCATAATTTTATCTTGTGCCTACTTTACAAAGGATGTTATAATTTTATCTTGTACCTACTTTACAAAGAATGTTATAATTTTATCTTGTACCTACTTTACAAAGGATGTTATAATTTTATCTTGTGCCTACTTTACAAAGAATGTTATAATTTTATCTTGTACCTACTTTACAAAGGATGTTATAATTTTATCTTGTACCTACTTTACAAAGGACGTTATAATTTTATCTTGTGCCTACTTTACAAAGAATGTTATAATTTTATCTTGTGCCTACTTTTCAAAGGATGTTATAATTTTATCTTGTGCCTACTTTACAAAGGATGTTATAATTTTATCTTGTGCCTACTTTACAAAGGATGTTATAATTTTATCTTGTGCCTACTTTACAAAGGATGTTATAATTTTATCTTGTGCCTACTTTACAAAGGATTTTATAATTTTATAATTTTATCTTGTACCTACTTTACAAAGAATGTTATAATTTTATCTTGTGCCTACTTTACAAAGGATGTTATAATTTTATCTTGTGCCTACTTTTCAAAGGATGTTATAATTTTATCTTGTGCCTACTTTACAAAGGATGTTATAATTTTATCTTGTACCTACTTTACAAAGGATGTTATAATTTTATCTTGTGCCTACTTTACAAAGGATGTTATAATTTTATCTTGTGCCTACTTTACAAAGGATGTTATAATTTTATCTTGTGCCTACTTTACAAAGGATGTTATAATTTTATCTTGTGCCTACTTTTCAAAGGATGTTATAATTTTATCTTGTGCCTACTTTACAAAGGATGTTATAATTTTATCTTGTGCCTACTTTACAAAGGATGTTATAATTTTATCTTGTGCCTACTTTACAAAGGATGTTATAATTTTATCTTGTGCCTACTTTACAAAGGATTTTATAATTTTATAATTTTATCTTGTACCTACTTTACAAAGAATGTTATAATTTTATCTTGTGCCTACTTTACAAAGGATGTTATAATTTTATCTTGTGCCTACTTTTCAAAGGATGTTATAATTTTATCTTGTGCCTACTTTACAAAGGATGTTATAATTTTATCTTGTACCTACTTTACAAAGGATGTTATAATTTTATCTTGTGCCTACTTTACAAAGGATGTTATAATTTTATCTTGTGCCTACTTTACAAAAGATATTATAATTTTATCTTGAACCTACTTTACAAAGGATGTTATAATTTTATCTTGTGCCTACTTTACAAAGGATGTTATAATTTTATCTTGTGCCTACTTTTCAAAGGATGTTATAATTTTATCTTGTGCCTACTTTACAAAGGATGTTATAATTTTATCTTGTGCCTACTTTACAAAGGATGTTATAATTTTATCTTGTGCCTACTTTACAAAGGATGTTATAATTTTATCTTGTGCCTACTTTACAAAGGATATTATAATTTTATCTTGTGCCTACTTTACATGGAATGTTATAATTTTACTTTTGAATTGCACTTTTGTTTGTCCTAACTCCAACCATTCACCTGATTTATTATAGATTTAAACTCGATTCTGCCAGGTTTCTGTATCAAATGTTTTACAACTGGTTCATAAGTCAATACACCAGACAGGCAGATGGATAATTCTGTTTTTTATACAAACGTATGGGGAAGTACCTGCGTTACGTACAGCGCTTGTTTCTATGGCTTCACGTTACTTCATATTCTACGCATGTCTACCGAATACATGCCATCAACGTTCGGAGAATGGCTGTTAAAAAAAACAACATAAGGGGTTGGAGATTTGAAGTGTTCTTATCAAACGAACCGTTTTTCCTATTTTACGATATTTGAGGAGTTCATCTGAGTTGTTCTATCAAATATCATCGAAATTACTTTAACGAATCTTTCTCAAGAACTTGTTAACACAGACATACGGATGATACTGCTTTATGTATACATATGAGTGTAGTTTCATGAACGTTTTAGAGAATACGAATGAAATTGATAAATGGTTAAGTTTTCATGTCGCAGGAAAGTAGTTCAGAGGCGTAAATGGTAACACATGTTTAAAGACATCTGACATATTAATAAATGATAAAAAGCAGAGTTATGGGATAATAGATGGAGGTTGGTAAAACCCCTTCAAGTTATTATTTAGCTGATCTATGTCACCTCACATAACACAATAAATGATAACCTGAAATCTATAATGTTAAACACATGAAATAGTATAGTGATGGAAAATGTGATGCTACTGTCGTAAATAATTCTCACCAGGATGCGCTTTAATATAGTTCATATACCGATTACTCTGTATGAACATTTAAAATGCTATCATAAAGTGTTACTACAGCGGGGTAAAAATATTGGTTCTACATTGGTTCGATATTAAAGTAATATCGACGTGAAGCGGTGAAAGGATAGCTACTGGAAGCAGACAGTCTTATGAGTTTCACGTGAAGCTACTAGACGGCTTCTGCTTTCGATGGTTGCTAATTTACGAGTGATACATTAGAGAAAATGTAACTAGTAAACATCACTTACGGCCGACTCTTAACATACTTTTACCAACGAAACATGAGATTGAACGTCACGTTAAAGATTCTTGATGCCTGAACGGACGAGGACGTTCGGTTAGGGACTTCAAACCGCGATCTGCCATGTTACTCCTAACCCTGAGATAAAGAGAATGAGCAAATAAGATTCGTTATTGAGGTATGTTTGACAGTGTTGACATTACTACGTTGCTAACATAGGGAAACATTTTACACAGAGACAAACGTGACCAGAAGGGTCTCACTCCTCTACTTTTCTCTATAAGGTCAACTAATGTCTTTGGTTTACTATGTTGCGCTCCCTTCTTTGAAACGGCTGAATGATAGCGTAGGACAGCAAGTAAGGTACAGCTGTTGGAGTCAGAGAGCATTATTTAAAACGACACTTAGTAAAGTACAATTGTTGGAAGTCGGACATTATTATTTAATATCACACCCAGAACAGTACAACTGTTAGAAGTGGAAGAGTATTATTTAATACAACACTTTGTAAAGTACAACTGTTGGAAGTGGGACAGTATTATTTAATATTACACCCAGAACAGTACAACTGTTGGAAGTGGGACAGTATTATTTAATACGAACACTTAGTAAAGTACAATTGTTGGAAGTCGGGCATTATTATTTAATACAACACTTTGTAAAGTACAACTGTTGGAAGTGGGACAGCATTTCTTAATACGACACTTAGTAAAGTACAACTGTTGGAAGTGGGACAGTATTATTTAATACAACACTTAGTAAAGTACAACTGTTGGAAGTGGGACAGTATTATTTAATACAACACTTTGTAAAGTACAACTGTTGGAAGTGGGGCACTATTATTTAACACGACACAGTATCATTTACAAATAAAAACAATACTGGACATGAATGGCGCTCATTATAAACACTTTTAATACGTTTTCTGTGTAAATTTTCGATCAGCACCCTCTAACGATAATGTTTCTCACTGAATTTGTTTTCCCGTCCTCTAAATTAGCTTAGACAACAGCTATTAAAGGACTCATTTGGTTAATATTCAAATTGTGTACATTGGAATAGTCAGAGAAACTTTACAATAGTTCTTGCATGTATAAACGAAGATGACAGAATTTTAAAAAAATAAACGTACAGTAAACACTGGGACATGCTGCAGTTCAAATGTATAGGATGTTGTAAAGAAAACGCTTAAAATAAAAGTCACAAGCTTTCATCAGTATAGCTTTTTTTATATAACACGTTTACAGTAACTCGGGGTGGTCTTTCTAACACGGCTGCTAATACGAACAAGGATAAGTGTTTTAATTGGCTTTCTCAAACAAGATGCGCCTCTATACATTTCATCACGTGCTACAAAACTTCCCGATGGAAAAATAAAGTTTGGTAAACATGGTATGTTTAAATAAGGGATAAAGTTCAGAAGTAGGTGGCCTAACCGTGGATTTCGTCCGTGTGATAACTAAAGCCTGCGTTCTGTAGAAACAGTCTGGTTTGCAAGAAGTTAGTTATTGGCTTGAACCTTCCGAGTGCTTTAATATGGGTGTCTTTTTGTTTGTTTGTTTATTTTTAGATGTTTATTACATTAGATGGAAATGTAATATGTAAGATTGTTTACGATAACACATTTATCGTGCATTAACTTAGCCGGCAAGTCGCTTCTGTTTCACTGTGATATATAGAGAACTGGAATATGGCTGATGTAATGTAGATAATTTTAAATGCATTATGAATCAACAGACATTGTCTCAACCGTCAGTAATAAATCTACAAGACGTTCCATCATTAATAACAAACTTAAAGTACTCTGAACTGTAAATAACAAATCTTAAACATACTGTCTTCATGGATGGTCTTCCATGACCTGATGATTAGAGGTCGCTCGACTCGCAGTCTGTTGGTTACGAGCTTTCATTCCCGTCACCAAACATGTTCGCCATTTCAGGCTTAAAAAATCAAAACACGTGTTGAAGAAAATGTATTGTATCAGATCACCTTCTATTAATAAACTATCAAATGCTACCTTGTCTGAAGTGACAACATACAAAACTAATTCTTGCACTTTTGTCTTAACTTCTTGAATTTAGGGCCCGTCGTGACCGAGTGGTTTAGGCGCTCGACTAGTAATAATTTTCCCGTTGCTATTAGGAAACCCGAGACGTGTATCGTAGTTCTTTGGATTTTAACAGCACATTGTGGAATATACGTTGATTACACATTTGTTACCATTAATAACCGGGAACATAGGGGTAAGTTCTGAGGTGTTTCGGTATCAACCAGATGGTTATGACGCTAGATTTGTAATTTGAGGGTCGCGGGTTCGTTCCCCACCACACCAAACACGATCACCCTTTAACCCGTGGGGTCATTATAATATGACGGTCAATCCCAATATCTGTTAGTAAAAGAGTTGGCGTAAGGTAGTTTTACCTAACTACTTTTCTCTAGTTTATTACTGTTAAATTGTGGACAGCTAACACACATAGCCCTCGGCTAAATGTATATGAAATTCAAAACGAACAAAACTCTTTTCATTCTTAATAAATCTACGGTACGTTACTGTTTCAATAAGAAACACCTTATCTTTCTTTCTCTTCATTGTAATATCTTCTCATGGATCAACAGTAAGATTACGTTCTTATAAAAGTTAAAATCCAGTGGACCGTTCTGCTAAAATCACGTTGTTTTTAATAATATGTTTGTTTGTTTATACTTAATCAAAAGCTACACAATAGGTTATTTTTCGCTTGAGGGAGAAAGTTAAAAGAAACCAGCGCGAGTTGTTGGAGAATGGTCACTGGTTTCTTCATCATGACAATGCGCCTTCACATATTGGTTTGTCTGTTCAAATATTTTTGCCAGAAAAGAACATTCCTGAGATACCGTAGCCCCAGTATTCTCTCGATCTTACACCCTGTGATTAAAAATTAAGTTGAAAGGAAAGACATATGATGACATTCCAATTATTATTAGAATTATTAAAATACGTAAAAATTAATCGTGTGTTAAAAAGTTGAATTGAAGAGATCCTTGAAATACAAATGATTTAAATTACGGATAAAATAGCTTTCAGATACAAACGTCTAATATAGTTAAACATATTGAACCATTATTAATAACAATATAACGTCATCAGATATCTCAAGTCAACACTATTCTTAAACCATATAAATAGATTTAATGTTTTTATTTAAATGTTCCGTGATAGTTCATGAGTAACTCCTAATATCCATAGATTAAGAATAGACTTTCTTTCGTGAAGGGATTAATAAAACGGAAACCTAATTATTCCGTGTTAGTTGATGAGTGGCTTCTAGTATCTAAAAATTAAACTTAATAATACAAAAGAACTGACAAAATGTTATTAAAGTCGTAGTTTCAAACTCGTGTTTAGAAACGTTCGGCGAGTGCATGACAAATAAAAATCTCCGACCAAACCACTCAAAATCTATGATTAAGTCAAATAGCCCCAAAGGTTTTCAGTAGAGTTTAGCTCTAGTTTTTTCTAACTTATGGTAGTAAGAAAACAACGTTTTTAAACACTGTAAAAATAGTCCATAGAATGACCAGTACATGGAGTTATAGTTTTATGACAAAACTTTAAAATTCAATCTCAAACCCGTGTTATACTTCTTAGAGAAGAAATTGTTTATAAATTTTAATTAGAGAATTTCACTATTCTAAATAGATTTAACAGCCCCCCTGTGGCTCAGCGGTATGTCTGCGGGTTTACCACGCTAAAAACCGGGTTTCGACACCCGTGGTGGGCAGAGCACAGATAGCCCATTGTGTAGCTTTGTGCTTAATTCAAAACAACAACAACAACAGATCTAACAAGTTGTGAAACCAAATGTTAACATACTACATTCAGCAAATTCTCTCTAAATCGTTACAAAGATGACATTGAATTAGACAATGTATATGCAGTAGTTTTAGGACTCTAAGAGTGATTACTGTTCCCCATGTCGAATTTTACACGGTGTAAACAACTTAAGACTATTGTACTCTCATTAATATTCGATGCTTTTCAAAACCAGTCTGATGTTCGTCTGTAGTTACAATAACCGATCTATTTTGAATTGATAAATTACCAGTCTGGTGTTTCTTCGTAGTTGTACGAAGTGATCTGTATTGTATAAATAAAATACCACTTTGTTGTCTATTTGTCGTTGTATCAACTAATATATCTTGTATTGATTAAATACTTGTCTGGTTTTCATTTGTAATTATACTAACTGATTTATTATGATAAAACACCAATCCGATGTTTCTCTGAAATTATAGTATTCTAGGTATCTGGTATTTATAAAGTAGCGGTCTGGTATTTTTCTGTTGTTATACTAACAGATATATCTTATAATGGTAAAATAGCAGTGTGATGTTTGTTTATAGTTACAATAGCTGATCTATCTTGTATTGATAATTAACCAATCAGGTTTTTGTCTGTTGTTACACTAACTGATATATTTAATGATGAAAAAATCCAAGTTTTTTTTTTGTCTGTAGTTACACAGACAGACCTATAGTGTATTGATAAAATACCAGTACGGTGTTTATCCACACATATACTGACCAATATGCCTTGTATTAACCCAATATCAATGTTTATAATAAAACTCATTGATTTATCTTGTGTTCTGGAACCAGTAAAATTATATTTAAAATGCATATATCTTTCTACGTTTTAATGTGAATTTGTAAAAATTGCGATACTTTGGTTATGGTACTCACACTTTTTGTCGTATACAGTATTAAAAAAAAATTATATATATGGAAGGTCTGCCCAGCAGGTCTCTCTACATTACTCTGGTTGAGTTTCTTATGTTAAAACGTAATAAACGTTGTTAGCTCTGACATATATTAATTGTCTCATATCAAGATTTGGGCCCTATTTGTAGTACAGCTGTATATCTGCGGATTTGTCACGCTAGAAACTGGGTTTAGATACCCGTGGTAGGCAGAGAGCTGATAGCCCATTGTGTAGCTTTGCAGTTAATTACAAACAAATAGTCCATCATAACGATTCCAGTTTGTTCTAGTCAGGTATATATATATATATATTTCTAAAGCTTTTAAAGTAATTATTGAATAAAGCGAGACGTACCTTTATTATTTAATTTTTCAACTAAAACTAATTATAATAAATACTAAGTTATAACTGAATAATTCAACAAAAAATTCTTCTCAACCAGTCATTATACAGTTTTACTCAGACTCATTAAAGTTTGTTTGCTTGTAATTAATCACAAAGCTACGCAATGAGCTGCCTGTATACTCTTCTCACCAAGGGTATTGAAGACCAGTTTCTAGCGCTGTAAGTCCGTAGACATACCGCTTTGCCACTACAGAGGAGGTTCTTTACAGAACAAAATGGAGAATTCTTATCGATGCAAACTAATATACTTAAACACGTTTCACTTTCTCCAGTTCCTGACAAACTCAGTTCTTTTTAAACTTGATATTTTTTATATTTTTCAAGTGTTTTCATCCTCGATTCAATACTGTTATGTGGAATTTGTTAACGTTACAGTAATGACACTGTAAGTCGTTGATTAGGGTTAACTAAAGAATCACGACCTTTCCATCAACAGCTAGAAAACAAAGTGAATCTTTCCTAAAATAATGAATTGCTTGAAGATCTTTCGGCATTTCACACTAGATATCCCAACAGGAAGCCAAGGAATTATTCATGTTACCTGATACCATTGGTCCTTGTAAAATCATACATTCTTTCAAGATTATTGGACGCTCTGCGGGTAAGGGAGCTAATCTCATAAGGAGTCCGTCTGATGGAAGGCAACCGCACCCAAGCGTCTGTATTTCATTTTCTGCAGGGATCCAGTTTGTGTTTCTCTATATACAAACGGAATTTGATGAGTCATTAGGATTCTTATTTGTATTCACCATGAGTATATAACTAAAACTCGAAGTTCAAGTGTACGTTACAGTAGTTTCACTTCGTTTATGGATGCACATGCACAAAACATTTGAATCGACTTACACATTCCATAAAGTCGGTGGCAAGAGTTACTTTGTACAAACATTTGAATCGACTTACACATTCCATAAAGTCGGTGGCAAGAGTTACTTTGTACAAACGTACGTTTTGCTCATAACAGTAGAAATAAATATGGCGTTATATATTTTATAATGAACCACTGTAAAATATTTTCTCAACCCAAACGAGCCGTTTTTACATATATATTTCTCTACAAGTGGGTTTTCTCGACATCACTGATCAGTGAGTGCTTTGTACACTATACTGTCAGTGTCTTCAGAGAACCAACCCCTTTATTATGTGCAAAGTTAAGAAGTAAAAAAAATCAATATAGATAATATTAAATTTTATTACAAAATTTCGTAGAATAATTACTTTAAGACACAAAGGTTTATTTAGTGCGATGTTTTATTTGAAAAGGCCGCTTTTTTACTTGTAAAAATTATTCGCTCATAATGGGGGACTGGGACTTAAACTAAGCATATATTTACCCATTGTTTAGAGGAATATAGTTTCACAGAAAGTATGAATTGTCACTATTTCCTCAAACGAATCTTCATGGCAAACTCCAGCTGCAGCTTAAATTTTACATTTCGAACTAATGTAATCAAGTAGTCAATGGCTATAGTAAATCATCATGAACCGTATCAGCTAGGTACTAAATATACTAATTATAATTACGATGTAGAAAGTCATTCACAATATCAAGTAATTCTTTGCCAATAGTTGAGCATAAAAAAGCCAGCAAACAAGATAAATACAAAAATTGGAATTGAAAAACCTGCCAGAAGAGATTGTAACAAGTAATAAATTAAGGCTGAATATAATGTAAACAGGTTAAGTAAGTAATGTTCACACTATCTTCAGCCTTCTTTCTTTGCATTATTTACGATCCCTAATTACAGGTTTGTAAATTCCAAATCTTTTTATTTATCTTGTAAATATTTTATTCTACAGATTTGAAAGATAATTTCATTTGTTTTGAGTGAAAACAAAACCAACCAAGAAACTGGGATTCAAAACGTTTACAAATATTTTCGAAATCTTTAATAAACAATAAAGTAAAGAAAAAACATTTTTTTTCGTCTTAAGTTGGTAAATTTTCAAACAGATAAATTTAATCTGAAGAGCTTTATGCAACAATAATTATCTTGTATATCATTTCGTCTTTGAACCTTTCTTTTACTAAAGACTGGTTATGATATAATTATTAAATATTCCTTCTGTCCAATGTGATATCTAGAGATAATCAAACACTATCCATGTGCTTTGCCATGTTATGTCTAAAACTTTCATTTTACATTTGTCAGATGTTTTATGATGAGAAAGAACATTTGTATTTCATATTTTTATCTGCCTTTATCCAAAACAAAAAAGAAAATTAAAGTCGCCTGAAAAGTAAGTTTGCTATTAACCTACTTGGGTGGATTTCTTTTTCGTGTTTTTTCTTATAGCAAAGCCACATCGGAATATCTGCCCAGCCCACCGAGAGGAATCGAACCCCTGATTTTAACGATGTAAATCCGTAGACATACCGCTGTACTAGCGGGGAACGAGCCTACTTGGAGAAACGTTTAAAATATCCAACAAACGTGATTGGTTGTTATGAGAGAGACAGTGACATTTATATATTATCTGTAAAACATTCAGTTACAAAACATTTGCATACAAAAGTCAGTATTTCTTCCTTCTTTTATTTTTTTGGTAACTTTAAACTAAGGGAAGGTCTCGTAATCTGAGGGTCGCGAGTCCCCGTCGCACGAAACATGCTCGCCCTCTCAGCCATAGGTACGTTATTCGTTGGTAAAAGAGTAGCCCAAGAGTTGGCGGTGGGTGGTGATGGCTAGCTACCTTCCCTCTAATCTTACACTGCTAAATTAAGGACGATAACCTCTGTGATACTTGTTAGGTACTTCATGTATGGAAATGGACGCCTTTTCACCTAAATTAATTTACGACCAAAGAAGATAATTTTGTATATATTAAACATTAGTTAATACAGACTAGAAAACTGTGTATTTGGCTTTTATCAGAAGACAACATACTCAACGGTTTTTCATTCCAACAAAATACCTGTTCGGTTTTTGTTTATTTGTTTTCTTGTTGACCTGTTACTTGTGATAGTTGACTACCAATGACTTAATTCAAACGGTCTATTGTATACTTATTTACTGGCTTGACTCACTTCGAGTACAAGTGAATAATTAATAGAAGTAATTTATAGCTTATATAAAAAAAAACAATAACATTTAACAAACTATCAGGAAAAAACAGGGTGTGGTTTTATTAGTAATATATAGCAGATTAGCGCCACCATCATACACGAAGTAGCTGAACAAGAGGGTTATACGTTCACTGCTAATAACAGTACTACTAGCGCCACTACCACGTATCAAATATCACAACCAGCAGGCTATACGTTCACTGCTAATAACAGTACTACTAGGACCACCGCCATGTACTAACTATCCGAATTAGTAGTTTCTCTTTCACTATTAGTACCACTGGTAATAATGTCAGCACTTTTTCTATCTTCACGTCGCTTTCAGTCAAAATATTCAACTTAAATGTATAATCAGTTTATATAGTTATTTGTAAAAACTAAAATATCGCATATGCGAAAGAAAAGCTTTTAGAATTGAAAATCTGAACCATATAAATGTGAAATAGCATGAAACAGTGCACAAACTATTATGGTTACACTTATGTATGCGGTCACAAAGCAGTTCATTACCTCCCTAAGTATAATTCAATTAAGACGTGTATGTTGTGAAATAGGGCCTACACTGTTAGGGCCACACTGCACCTTTACAATAAGCTTGAAACAATCAGACCAAAGTTAGTTAAAGAGAAAAGCTGGACGGAATTACGTAAGATTTGTTTACGCTCATTTCTTTTTTCCTTTTTAATCGTCTACACGAATTTCACAGTACAGGGATGTCACATAAAGATCACACCGCCTGCTGGGAAAGGGTTATAAAGGTTCGATGCTTCCCTCTGTGCCTTGTGCAGTGACAATAGCAGTAAAACAACGTATTCGTCAGACCCAGGTGATAACTTATTACGATGGAAACAGTATACACTGCTTGTTAAACAGGCGAGTCTACGTTCTCATTTGAATCAGACGTTGCGTTCACAACTGACTCCAGTTTTTATGAAACGTTGAAAATTTTCCAACGCATATCTGTTAATACAACATTGATTCTGATCAGACGTTAACTATAAACTAACTTTATTTTATTAAATGTTATGCTATTCTTATTAGGTGGTGGATAAATAATTTCTTAAACTTAGTTGGTGTTATAAAAAATGTTACACTAGCTCGATATGCATTTGTAAAAGAATAGACATGAATCTTTAATTACAGTTAAACAGTGTAATGCTCATCAATATATCTTGGGAACCCGATATACACATGTTACATTAATCTTTAAATGTTTCAAAGTTTTGACATAACAGTTTCTACGGTTACTATATACAGATCATAGCGACGATACATTAACCTCAGCAGGTGTTGTAACAATGATAAACTAGCTTCAGCAAGTATTGTAACAATGATACATTAACTTTAGCAAGTAATGTAACAATGATAAACTAACTTCAGCAAGTATTCTGACAATGATACATTAACTTCAGCAAGTATTGTAACAGTGATAAACTAACTTCAGCAATTATACCCACAACCACACATTAACTTCAACAAGTGCTATAGCGACGATAGATTAACCTCGATAGGTATTATAACAATGATAAACTAACCTCAACAAGTATTGCAACAATGAAGTATTAACCTCAACAAGTGCTATAGCAATAACACATTAACTTCAACAGGTGTTGTAACGATGATACAGTCACCTTTGTAAACGTGAAGATGACCTAAGAAGATCGAAATGTTGTCTCTACTTTATTCTGGCCCAGCATGACCAGGTAGGTTAAGGCATTCGACTCGTAATCTGAGGGTCGCGGGTTCGAATCCTGGTCGCACTAAACATGCTTACCCTTTTAGCCGTGATGCTCAATCCCACTATTCGTTGGTAAAAGAGTAGCCCAAAAGTTGGCGATGGGTTGTAATGACTATCTGCCTTCCCTCTAGTCTTACACTGCTAAATTAGGGACGGCTAGCGTAGATAGCCCTCGAGTAGTTTTGCGCGAAATTAAAAAAACAACAAAAACAAACTCTACTTTATTTCATTAAAAGGTTTAATATCCATACCAACCGTATGGCAGATATACAGGTAGTGATTATAGTGATAATACATTAACCTTAACAGGTATTGTAACAATAAAACATTAACCTCAATAGCTATTGTAACAATGATGCATTAATATCAACAGGTATTGTAACAATGATACATTAATCTTAACAGGTATTGCAACAATAATACATCAACCTCAACACGTATTGTAACAATGATACATTAATCTCAACAGGTACTGTAACAATGATACATTAATCTCAACAGGTACTGTAACAATAAAACATTAACTTCAACAGGTATCGTAACAAAGATACATTAATCTCAACAGGTGTTGTAACAATAAAACATTAACTTCAACGGGTATTACAACAATGATACATTAATCTCAACAGGTGTTGTAACAATAAAACATTAACTTCAACGGGTATTACAACAATGATACATTAACCTCAACAGGTAATGTAACAATAAAACATTAACTTCAACAGGTATTATAACAAAGATACATTAATCTCAACAGGTACTGTAACAATAAAACATTAACTTCAACGGGTATTACAACAAAGATACATTAATCTCAACAGGTGTTGTAACAATAAAACATTAACTTCAACGGGTATTATAACAAAGATACATCAACCTCAACAGGTATTGTAACAATAAAACATTAACTTCAACAGGTATCGTAGCAAAGATACATTAATCTCAACAGGTGTTGTAACAATAAAACATTAACTTCAACGGGTATCGTAACAAAGATACATTAACCTCAACAGGTGTTGTAACAATAAAACATTAACTTCAACGGGTATTATAACAAAGATACATTAATCTCAACAGGTGTTGTAACAATGATACATTAACCTCAACAGGTATTGTAACAATGATACATCAACCTCAACAGGTATTGTATTTTAAGGATCATATTATTCCTCGCAATACTTTAAAATAGTTTTGTTATAAATGGCTACATGAATCACAAGCATCAGAAACGTCAAGAAGAAGAAACTATACACAGTGAAAATAGTAGTTAATTATATCATAGCTTGTAAGGTATTTTATTAGAAAACGGTTTGTATGAAACCGTGGACATTTTCACTCATCCTCTTTAGTCAAACATTTCACAAACACGTTGAACTAAAAAGAATATGTGGAATGTTGAAACTTGTAACCCTAGAAAGTCTTCGTTCACTAATATTCGATCTAGATTTTATATTTTGTTAGCTGTCAGAACACGTTTATGCATCGCCACCTGTTCCACATTGTTTCATGAAATACATATTTAGTATTCGTATTCTATTTAAACTTTCCTGCGGGTACAGCGCTAAGTGTACTGAGTTACAACACTGTAGTCAGGCGTTCGATTCCCCTCCGTAGACTGAGCAGATAGTCCGATGCGGCTTTGTGATGTGAGAAACACACACGTTCCACACCAAGTGAAGGAAAGTCAGAAATGCACTGAAGGCAACACTTGCACTTTCTTACAAGCGACTTTACCTCTTACGTTGTTCAGATAATTCAGTTTTAGTTGATAGAAAATTGTAGTGAGATTTGCTGAAACGTTTAAGTAGAAAATCTGAAACCTTAAGTAAAACAGGAATGTGAAAGAAAAATATTATTTTAGGTGAATTAACCAAAATGTTTGTTTCTTATTAAAATTTAAGTTTCACTGCTGCGTGAGTGAGATATATCCTAGAAGTAAACTCGACAAGTTATGTGACGAGTTTTAGCTCCCTCTACCGGACGTCGAACTAAACAAATACTAACAACTTTTGTTTTTTGAAAAATTTTCACAAAAGCTATCTGACGTAGCTGTCCCTAATTTCGAACTGATAAACTAGGTGAAAGGTAGGTGGTCAAAGGCACCCACCGCCAACTCTTAAGCTACGATTGTACACTCGAATAAATGATTTCATCATCATTCTAAAGTGCGGACCGTTTCATTGTAGTAACGGGTCACGGACCATGAACCCTCAGACATACTACAGAAGAACGCTAGCTACCGAATTTTGCTGCCTGACCCTTTTAAGTGAAAATACACACCGATATTTAATACATTGAAATATGCATTCAATGCTATTTATTTTCCTATCTGTAAATATGTCGCTTTTCTCTTTAATACTCTGCAAATATTTTATAAGTATCTATTTAACACACACACACACATATATATATAAACTTAAAGGACCAGTGACCCCAGTTGGGCTTATTTGTAGATGACGTACAGATTGGCTGGACCTTAACGATTTGCGCAAGAAGACCGAACGTCTCCGACCAAAATCCTACAAACTTACTATCTGCAATCCGGCCCCTTTGTTTTTAGTGCAACAACAGACCCCTTATAATTTCGAAATTCGGATGATAAACGCCTGATGTAAATCAATTCGTACTGTTTGACTACTTCAAGGACTGTATGTTTCATAATGAATGAAATAAATTGACTATTTCACAATAGCCATATCGTTTAGCCTAAGGTACAAGTAAGGATACAGAAGTCACACCTGTTCGTTACCACAGTATTGTGCCAAATAGCCGTTCTCATATCTCAAGTAACAACTAAACACACACTTGATGTCTGAAACATTATAACACATGTTAGAATACTTGCCCACCACAACGCCAGAATCCACGTTTCCGAGCCTAAATTAAGCACAATAAAAGTACAGTTTAAAAAAGTATGAAAGAGTCCAAAATGTGAAATATATAACAGTCCAATAAATTAATTAGACCAAAATTCTTTAGTAAGTATGCGACTATCAGAGATAATAAATCGGTCACTAGTTTGAAATTATACGCGTATAACTTTTAAACAGACAGTTGACAACCAAATTATTTTTATTCGAACCCTACCTCGAGTGAAAATAAGAAAATACAATGAAACAAGATGACAACAAGCCCTCCGCAGACAATGGTGGCGCCACTGTGACCCTCAGAAACGTGACGCCACAATTACCTACACTTTGTCACGTCGTAACTAGTTCGTTTCAAACACCTCTTGTATATGTGTCTCCAGAATGATAAAATTTACATGTGTTTTTAATGGGCTTTTCCCCACATAATTTTTGGAACATAACTTGTTTCTCAGTTACAAAATTACACGTGTTATATTTCCTTTACAACATGAATTACCTGCTGTCATCGTAGATTTTATATTATTCCATTCACAAGTAAACGTTTCCGACATATAATTTTTTATATGATTTATGACACATGATTTTTGTTACATAATTTCACAACGACAGTGTTACTAGTATTTCATAATATTGCCTCCCAGTGGCTCAGCGGTGTGTCTGTGGACTTACAACGTTGAAAACAGGATTTCGATACCCGTGGTGGACAGAGCACAAATAATTCATTGTGTAGCTTTGTGCTTCAATACCCGTGGTGGACAGAGCACAAATAATCCATTGTGTAGCTTTGTGCTTCAATACCCGTAGTGGACAGAGCACAAATAATCCATTGTATAGCTTTGTGCTTCGATACCCGTGGTGGACAGAGCACAAATAATCCATTGTATAGCTTTGTGCTTCAATACCCGTGGTGGACAGAGCACAAATAATCCATTGTATAGCTTTGTGCTTCAATACCCGTGGTGCACAGAGCACAAATAATCCATTGTGTAGTTTTGTGCTTCAATACCCGTGGTGGACAGAGCACAAATAATCCATTGTATAGCTTTGTGCTTCAATACCCGTAGTGGACAGAGCACAAATAATCCATTGTGTAGCTTTGTGCTTCAATACCCGTGGTGGACAGAGCACAAATAATCCATTGTGTAGCTTTGTGCTTAATTCAAAACAACAACAACATTTCATAATATCACTTCATGAGTGATCGCTCCTAGAATAACTTTAAAAATTCACTCTTTACTATTAGAATTCTGAATCGATACATCTTACATTCTGCTTCTGCTAGTTGTCAGGGGCGCCGTAGCCTTCAGAATAAAACCTGATGTGATCATAAAGAGACAACTCTACTTTTGTCTTCTATGGCGAAAAAATATTAAAAATATTTAATTAACTAAAAAATATTTAATATAAAATAAATAGCAAGAAAAGTGTGAACAGATAAAAACAATAATGTATGTTTGTTTAACCCTAAAGTAAAAGGCCTATATAATGCAAGGTAATAAATACAGATTACATCAGTTACATGTACATGTCATGAAAAGTAGTAATGACTGATTACATATTTGAGAAATACCGATAGTCATGCAACCTCCTCCCTAAGAGGCACAGCGATACGTCTGTAAACTTAAAACTCTGTAAACCGGGTTTCTATTCCCGTGGTGGGCAGAGCACAGACAACCCTTCGTATTGCTTGTGCATAACAACAAACAAACAAATATATATACATGTAATGTAAAATAGTAATGAGTGATTACGGATATGAGGAAAGCAATCTGTAACATATACGGATGACGAAAAGCAGTAAATTATATATATTACGTATTAAAGAGGTTTTCAAATCGCTGTATATTAGCTCTTTTGTCACTTTGTTCTTGTGCACGTTACACAATCTTTTCTATGACAAGTGATGTTTTCGTAAGAGAAAAGCTTTTCTTTTGTTTTATTTCACGTGAACTGACACACACTCAGTTAGAAGGAAACTCGAACTACACGTGTAAACATTTTAGACATTGGAGATGCATTCGATGTAGCTTTTTTCTTGTACTTTCGAAAAATAAAATATTCAAGGAAAAACAAAAATGTTCTTGTTGTTCCTGCGAAAACAATGAAGTCCAAGAGTCGTGTATAAACACTTGTAAACAGACTTATGAAACACATAAATGTATGCCTGGAATAATGTGACCCACTTATGAATAGTGAATAATCATTTTATTTTATTTTTTAATTCTGTAGCTGTTTGAAGTTTATTCGCGTGACTGGTCTAGTAGAATTCGTAGGGTACGGTTAATGTCTACAACGAATAGGGTAGTGTAATTCCTGTAAAGAATAGAGTTGTGATGATGTCCACAGGGTATAGGGTATTCTTAATGTCTACAGAGGGTAGGGTATTATTAATGTCTACAGAGGATAGTGTATTATTAACTTCCACAGGGTGTAGGGTATCGTTAATGTCCACAGAGTGTAAGGTATTGTTAATGCCTAGGGAAATCTTTACTGGTCATCTCTTATCTGGATATTTTTTTTTTGTCTGTGAACGTCATTTTTGAAAACACGATAATACACAGAACACAAAGCTCAATTTATTTACTGTTTGTTTTTCTCTAAATAAAGCCAGGTTTCTAGAGAATTAATTCTAGGCGCCATTGACCCAAGGTCTTAAGCCTCTAACCTATATTTGTTACCTTTCCAGGAACTAAGTTTCGGACTGACCGCTTTTTATGTTAATTCCAGCTTGCTTGAAAATTCTGTACTTCATTATAGTCCTTTCGGTTTCAGATCACAGCTGGATTATGGGAACACTGATCAAAAGTGGCTAGCCAGATGGTGAGCTGCACGTGTGGGGACCACATCAGCGTTATACGCCAAAGTCGCAAACGCGTTCACTATCAATTAATCATACAATATATTGCATATTGTTTATGCATATTGCATAACTTTTGCATATATATTACTGGAAAAAAACATTTTTATTACGCGATGTGCAGCCCCCAACTTTGTTAAATTTGCGTGCATATAGATTTGCAATAGGAGGTCACGTTTTTCCTTGTTTCGACCCCGTTTCTTGCCACAAAAAAAATTTTACTTTTCTTTATTCGAATGTACAGAAAAAAAACTGGGTTGCTGAATTTGCTGTGCGTAGTGGAGTAAAACGCATGTTTGACGTTTACGGAGTTTTTGGGATGTTTTTTGTCTTTGGACAATAAGATAAAAAAGGAATCCAATAGAGGTTAGTGTGCAAGGCTGCAAATCGTTGACAGCCACCCAACACCGTCATCCCTACCAATTGCTGGCACCCCAAGTGAGCACTGGCGCCACGGGTAATCGTCTAGTGATAATTAATATACAACAGGTAGTATCGCTAAGCAAAAATCTGTAGTCTGTAAAATTTATCGTAAAATTGGTTGCCCTTAAGATATTGCTGTATTAAGGGGGTTACTCAAACCTTCGATTCAAGATTTGTATATGTTAATACAATATCATGTGGCTGAAAATTCTATTTGTAGCGTTACTAACGAGATATGTAAATAGCATCTACAAGCGTTTGTTTCACAGCATATTTATCACCAAATCATTGTCGCCTCTGCTGTTCTTATGATTGGAAAAGGGTATTTCGTGTAGCACGAATGTTAATGATTTCGAGCTGAGGGACAGAACATTTCAAAGAAGACAATCTTCAGCGTTTTCCAGGAACGTGGGAGAAAACTTTCGTAGAATAAATTTTACAGTTGCAATAACTCTTGAAACCACATCTAAACCAATCAGAAGTTACCAAATTGACGAAAGAAGAACCTCACAACCAATGATAAAAAATGAAATATGAAAATCACTGATATAAAGCTGGACACATATTATGGCACTGTTAAGAAGAAAATTCACCAGGTTTCAAAACTGGTTATAGTTCTCACTGTTACACTTATCACACAGAGCCAATGGTTGGAAAGACAGGAACCATGACAACTCCATTCAGCTATCAAGCTGTGTCAACCGATTCAACTCATGTGGGCTTTTGTGTCATTGGTCTTCGTAAACAGATGCTCATGTTCAATAGAATGTCCGTGAAAAGATGTTTGTTTGTTTTAGTTTTAATATGTGTAATATAATATGGATCTCAGAGTTCTTTGTCAAAACGTGTCACGTTCGAAAATTGTGGTGTTGGTAAATAATACGTAATCCTGACCATCAAGCTTAGCAAGACCGCAGATGAAAGAGGAATTTCTAAGGACAGTACTGGTTGTGGTCACTATTCTAACAAACTGATATCAAGCTAACTCAGTATTATATTCGTATATGCGTGTTTGCATGTAGACAGATAGAAATATTGAACACTATATCGCAGTATTCAGCGTTGCTAGAACCTAAGTTAAAATTTTGAATCCAAGTCAACAAACTCGATGGCATGGCCTCTGACCCATGACACGTCTGAAAAGGGTTAGTTCATGTTGTACTTGTTTACTTTCCCTGAATGTCTTTTTTTACTTTTACTTCTATCATAGTTTTCATATTTCTTGGCAGACATTGGAAACATCTTAAATCAAACAAACAAACCAACATCAGGATAAAGAAACTAAAAAAGAAAAAAACAATAATATTTTAGCTAAATGACATTTTTACAAAAGAATGGATATTACAATAAAATGAATATTGTAGTACACTAGGGTGCTATGAAATAATGGAATACTTCTAAATACTACAGTAAAACAAAACCCCGGAGTGCTATGAGTAATGAAATACTCCTAAACACTGGAGTAATACAAAACAATGGGGTGCTAGGAAAGAATATAATACTTGTAAATACTGGAGTAATACAGAACACTGGGATACTATAAAATATATAGGAAGGAACAAAAAATGGTGTGCTATGAAATAATAGAGTGTAACTGAATGCTCGAGTGATACAAAACACTGAGGTAATATCAAATAATAGAATATTCGTTAATACAGAAGTAATAGAAAACACTGGGGTGCTATGAAATAATAAAATACTTCTAAATATGGAATAATAGAATACTCTCATGTGCTATGAAATAATGGAATACTTCTATACACTAGAGTAATAGAAAACTCTGGGGTGGTATGAAATAATAAAATACTATTAAATACTGCAGTAATACAAAACACTGGGGTGGTATGAAATAATAAAATACTATTAAATACTGCAGTAATACAAAACACTGGGGTGGTATGAAATAATGGAATACTATTAAATACTGCAGTAATAGAGAACTCTGGGGTGGTATGAAATAATAAAATACTATTAAATACTGCAGTAATACAAAACACTGGGGTGCTATAAAATGATAGAATACTTCTAAATACTGGAGTAATACAAAACAGTGAGGTGCTATGAAATGATAGAATACTTCTAAATACTGGAGTAATACAAAACACTGAGGTGCTATGAAATGATAGAATACTTCTAAATACTGGAGTAATACAAAACACTGGGGTGCTATGAAATGATAGAATACTTCTAAATACTGGAGTAATACAAAACACTGGGGTGCTATGAAATAATAGAATACTTCTAAATACTGGAGTAATACAAAACACTGGGGTGCTATGAAATAATAGAATACTTCTAAATACTGGAGTAATACAAAACACTAGGGTGCTATGAAATGATAGAATACTTCTAAATACTGGAGTAATACAAAACACTGGGGTGCTATGAAATGATAGAATACTTCTAAATACTGGAGTAATACAAAACAGTGAGGTGCTATGAAATGATAGAATACTTCTAAATACTGGAGTAATACAAAACACTGGGGTGCTATGAAGTGATAGAATACTTCTAAATACTGGAGTAATACAAAACAGTGAGGTGCTATGAAATGATAGAATACTTCTAAATACTGGAGTAATACAAAACACTGGGGTGCTATGAAATGATAGAATACTTCTAAATACTGGAGTAATACAAAACACTGGGGTGCTATGAAATAATAGAATACTTCTAAATACTGGAGTAATACAAAACACTGGGGTGCTATGAAATAATAGAATACTTCTAAATACTGGAGTAATACAAAACACTGGGGTGCTATGAAATAATAGAATACTTCTAAATACTGGAGTAATACAAAACACTGGGGTGCTATGAAATGATAGAATACTTCTAAATACTGGAGTAATACAAAACACTGAGGTGCTATGAAATGATAGAATACTTCTAAATACTGGAGTAATACAAAACACTGGGGTGCTATGAAATGATAGAATACTTCTAAATACTGGAGTAATACAAAACACTGAGGTGCTATGAAATAATAGAATACTTCTAAATACTGGAGTTTTACAAAACCTTGGTGTGGTATGAAATAATGGAATACTTCTAAATATTGGAGTAATATAAAACACTGGTGTGCTATTAAATAATTCTATACACAGAAGTAACACAGAATACTGAAGTGCTGTGAAATAATGAAATAGTTCTAAAAACTCAAAGACTAGAAAACATTTGGGTTCTATAAGAACATCGTAGTTTCAGAAACCGTTGTTGTATTGTAAACCGTTGTCGTAAAATGGTTTAATTTCCATTAAATATCTTTATTGTAAAAAAAATCAACAGTGAAATATAAATAAAGACAAAAATAATCTTATTTATTCATGTATCCATTACTCATGTCCTAGCTCTAAGTTTATTCATGTATCCATAACTCATGTCCTAGCTCTAAGTTTATTCATGTATCCATTATTCATGTCCCAGCTCTAAGGTTATTCATGTATCTGTTACTCATGTCCTAGCTCTAAGGTTATTCATGTATCCATTACTCATGTCCTAGCTCTAAATTTATTCATGTATCCATTACTCATGTCCTAGCTCTAAGTTTATTCATGTATCCATTACTCATCTCCTAGCTCTAAGTTTATTCATGTATCCATTACTCAGGTCCTAGCTCTAAGTTTATTCATGTATCCATTACTCACGTCCTAGCTCTAAGTTTATTCATGTATCCATTACTCATGTCCTAGCTCTAAGTTTATTCATGTATCCATTACTCACGTCCTAGCTCTAAGTTTATTCATGTATCCATTACTCAGCTCCTAGCTCTAAGTTTATTCATGTATCCATTACTCAGCTCCTAGCTCTAAGTTTATTCATGTATCCATTACTCATGTCCTAGCTCTAAGTTTATTCATGTATCCATTACTCAGCTCCTAGCTCTAAGTTTATTCATGTATCCATTACTCAGCTCCTAGCTCTAAGTTTATTCATGTATCCATTACTCATGTCCTAGCTCTAAGTTTATTCATGTATCCATTACTCACGTCTTAGCTCTAAGAAAACTGTATGTGATACGTGCTACCGAGCGCGTCATTATATATAATATAAACAGCAATAAAAACAAAATTCACTAGATGGGGTGGGGCCTTTTGGTTAATGTTCTGGGTTTTGGATCACGAGATTAGAGGTTCGAGTCCGCAATGTACTTTGACTACCTCTTCATTTATGGACGTTTCTTAAAAGCTGCAGTAAATTACGCTATGCGTTAAGAATAACTATTTTGGCGGGTAGTATAGACCACACTATTTGCTTCCTTCTGATTAGCAGTTTTAAATTAAGTGTCTCTAGCCAAGTTGCTTACCTCGCGTCGTGCACACTACTGTTCGTTAAAATCAAATGGTGCTCCACAGTTATTCACCGTATCTTTATAGCTAGGTTGCTTAGCTTTTCATCAGACGTGTTATTCGCTCTATTATAGTATCAGTATATTCGAAAAAACAAATCACAATATCTTACAAGAGTTTACGCAATATTAAAGTCAAGTATCATAGCTTAAAACATTCGTTTCATTTTTATTTTTTATTTGAAAAAAATAGAAATCCTCTCATATCTTTTTCGATCCTTTATTATATGCTTGAAATTTTAAAATTGACCAACACGAATATTTTACTCTTACAAAAATAGTACACGAATATTCTATATGATATTTATCAACTTATTTATTAATAGTAAAGTCCATAGAGTATGCCTTCCAACAGTTGGACCATCATGGCTAGGTGGTTACTAACAGCCGCTAGAGGTCTGAGGGCCGCGGATTCGAATCTCCGTCACACCAAACATGTTCATCCTTTCAGTTATTAGGACGTTATAAAGTGACGGTTAATCCCACTATTCGTTGGTAAAAGAGCAGCACAAGAGTTGGTGGTCGGTGGTGATGACTAGCTGCCTTCCTTCTAGTCTTACACTGCTAAATTAGGGACGGCTAGCGCAGATAGCACTCGTATAGCTTTGCGCGAAAATAAAAACAAGCAAACAAACTTATGATGACAGGCGACACAAAAGAAGAGAATGCAACAGTTTGAAATAGAAATGTTTCTTCGAAAAGTCTCAACTCAGTTAAGCTCGGGTGATGATGGAAATAATTTAGATAATTTATCGATTTATTTATTTAAATTAAACAGCCTGATCGTCTACGAGGAAAACGTCTGCACTTTATGAAAGTTATAAGATCCACAACTCGACCTTAATCTCTAACAGTTTGAGAATTGCACGATATACCAAATTCAACCTGTCTTTCTATGAAGAGTTGGCAGCCGGTGGTAATGACTAGCTGCCTTCCCACCAGTCTTACCCTGTTAATTAGGGACGGCTAGCGAAGATAGCCCTCGTATAACTGTGTGGGAAATTCAAAACAAATAAACAAAATATTTATCTGTTATCACAGCAACTTTTAAATTATCATTAGACTCTGGTTAAATCCCGGTTTCTTGGAAGCATGCAAATGTATTAATGTTCCATAAAGAAGGAAAGGCAGCCAATAAACTTAATATCTACCGACCAATGAGCCTGACCAGCTGTGTAGGCAAAATTCTGGAGAGAATAATCAATAACAAACTCTTCACATTCCTGAAAATAACATCAGTAAACATCAGTAATAATAGTTTTAACAAACGATAATGCACTGTCGTCTGCTTTCTCGATATTGAGAAGGCTTTCGACACTGTATGACATAAGGGTCTCCGGTTCCGAATGCAAGAAATGGAACTACAGCGGGGAACTATTCGCTGGCTGTGAAACATTCTGGAAAACAGATCAAACAGAATAGATGTTGAAAGGACATTCTCTGAGAGTTTCACTCCAGAAGCTGGTGTCCCTCAAGAGGGATGGTTAGCCCTATCCTGTTCATCATGTACGTGAATAATATGCTTCTAAAAGATCCAAATCATGGATAATCCTCACAGTTTGCAGACTGTGGCAATCTGGAAATGTGCACCAACACCAGCAATAACAGCACAAACATACAACCACAGTTAAATATAATAAGTGAATATTGTCAAAAATATAGAATCGAAATAAACACAACTGGTAGTATTCACTAAGTTAACTATATAAAAAAGCACAACCACGGATCTATATGAATGGAGCACTCCTTCGGTCTGCCACATCTGTAAAATTTTTAGGACTTACATTCGATTCAAAACTAACGTGGGTAAACCACATAAATAATATTAGAACAAAAAATTGGCGAAGAACAAACAATGCTAGGAGTCTAACTGGTAAAAATAGTGGAGTAACGGCAGATAACATTATAAAAATATATAAAACATACATTCGACCTGTCATTGACTATGCAGCCGCTGCATGGATAAACGCAAGTAAAAAACTTCTTCGATCAAAAGTACAATACAATATACAAAATACACTACTCACAACAGCTTATAAAGTACCCAGAACAATATCATCGGAATTCATGCATAAATAAGCACACATAGAATCAATAGCAGATAGACTTAGACATAGTACAAAAAATTATTTTCACAAAAATTGGAGAAAAAATGAACTAGTAAGCGAACTTCACAGGCACTGTACACATGATAAGGATAGACCTAAACACCTTTCCTCAGGAATATATATTTCCTTAATAAATAAAGTTAAAAAAGTCACCTATAAACTAGACTCCACATTAGTTTAAGGGTTAATTACTAAACATTGAAAGGGTTTGTTTTTTTTATGTAATTGCTTTACAGCTAATACGTAACTAATGAAAGTGTAAATAATTATGGAACTATAAAATAAATGATTTATTTGTATCGAGTGTATATGGAGATAGTACATAGACATTACCCTGATAGAAGCTTGACCAAGTGCAGGTTATTCTGGCCCTCGTGCACAATATATAAATACACTTGACAGATGCAAAAACAAATTTAAGGAAATGAGGAAGAGATCGGCGAAACTTGACCCTCCTGGGTGTATAAACATGAACATCCAAACATCTTGACCCTCCTGGGTGTATAAACATGAACATCCGAACATCTTGACCCTCCTGGGTGTATAAACATGAACATCCGAACATCTTGACCCTCCTGGGTGTATAAACATGAACATCCAAACATCTTGACCCTCCTGGGTGTATAAGCATGAACATCCGAACATCTTGACCTTCCTGGGTGTATAAACATGAACATCCGAACATCTTGACCCTCCTGGGTCTATAAACATGAACATCCAAACATCTTGACCCTCCTGGGTGTATAAACATGAACATCCGAACATCTTGACCCTCCTGGGTGTATAAACATGAACATCCGAACAACCATGAGAGACAGAGAGCGATGATCTGTTATTCTTCATGTATTTTTCTTATCACCATGTATATTTACGACAAAAGAACATTGAGTTTATTTAATAATGTCCACAGGTTGGGCTGCAAATAAACTTACTTGACCACATATTTCCTTTCTTTTGATGGTTCCTGAAAAGTTTACATATAATATGAAAAACCAACATTTGTCTCAAACATACATAAGAGTTTCTACTTTTTGTTCTGAAGGGAAATAATACACAATCATTTGAGACTAAATATTACTCACATCGGTAGTACTTCTAACACCTACTATATGGGACACTAAGTTACTACTAACATCTGTAAGGTGTAATAATGAATTATTACTGACACCTGTAATGTAAGATACCAAGTTATTACTTGACACACTAAGGTATTGCTAGCAGCTGTAATGTGGGACACTAAGGTATTGCTAACAACTGTAATGTGGGACACTAAGATATTGCTTACAGATGTAATGTGAGATGCTAAGAACTTGTTAACACTTGTAATGTGGGACACTAGGTATTGCTAACACCTGTAATGCGGGACACTACGGTATTGTTAACAGCTGTAATGTAAGATACTAAGATATTGATAACAGCTGTAGTATGAGACACTCAGGTATTGCTAATACCTGTAATATAGGTAAATAAGGTATTGTGAACAGCTGTAATGTGGGTGTGTAAGGTATTGCTAACGCTATAATGTAAGATACTAAGGTATTCCTAACACCTGTAATGTGGATAACTAAGGTATTGCCAACAGCTGTAATATGGGGCACTATGGTATTGATAACAGCTGTAATGTGGGGCACAAAGGTATTGATAACTGCTGTAATGTGGGACAGCTAGAAACGTTTCTGTAATGCTGTCATCAAATTTGTATAAAGTTTCAGTATGTTTAGACTAAACATCTGGGAAGGTGTACAACGTTTTAGTACAAGATTCTAATAATGGTAAACCAAATGCCAGTAATTTTACATCCAACATGTACATATGTATACAACATGTCAGTAATTTTACATCCAACATGTACAAATGTATACAACATGTCAGTAATTTTACATCCAACATGTACAAATGTATACAACATGTCAGTAATTTTACATCCAACATGTACAAATGTATACAACATGTCAGTAATTTTACATACAACATGTACAAATGTATACAACATGTCAGTAATTTTACATACAACATGTACAAATGTATACAATATTTCAGTAATTTTACATCCAACATGTACAAATGTATACAACATGTCAGTAATTTTACATCCAACATGTACAAATGTATACAACATGTCAGTAATTTTACATACAACATGTACATATGTATACAACATGTCAGTAATTTTACACCATGTGTCTTTAAATATATACAACATTTTGTTAGTTCTACATTAAGCATGTACAAATGTGTAAAATAATTCAGTAATGGTATCCACACGTCTACGAGTGTGGACAATATTTATGTATAAACGTAATAAAATATTCGTTCAAAAATACAAAATAAGCCATAGGCGAAAAATATTATTTATGTTCGAACAAAGGTCGTATTGTAACTTAGAAATGTCTTGCATTGTATTTTTCTAAAATATAAATTAAATCCTATTTATAAAATGATTTATTTCTATTAATCAAATATTTTGTTCGTTTACGTTTGAAAACAAAATCTTTATATATTTTCGTTTCGTCAATTGCTATCCGCAGTTTATCGAAAAGCAGAAACATCGGGATTTGTTAGCGACCTCTTGCAGATTTATTCTGGAATAAGTTACAAAATATATTTCTGTTCGAAAATAAGAGGAGAAGAAAATGGATCATGCGTGGGATGGAAGCAACTTCAGAGTTCCGGCCACAACTTAACACAAGTTTACAAATATTTTGCAAATTATTCTCAGTGTGACTCAATACAACAGAAACCAAGAAATTAAAGATAAACCAAGGTAAAACATGTATACCAGGTACGAGTCAGAACAGTGAATTTATGTCTCTGACTATGTTAGAAAACAGGCGACCCACGTGGTCTTGATTTATGATCTTTAACTACATGCGATCGTTAAGCCTAATGCTGGTGAATATCATATTTCTACGGTATTGAAATATATATATATATATATATATATACTTGACTGAAACCTTAACAACTCACAATGTTACAACATGGCTTCCGTTAGAACCTGGTACACTGAGTAAGACAGGAAAGGAGATACTAGTAAATTACAAAGTAATGTATTATTACTGTCCACACATAATATAATTAATTTAGTAGCACCAAGTACAAACGAATAAAACTTCATACAAATGTATCATACAGCGCCACCTATAGAAAAGTTTGAAAAACTTCCTCTAGTGTTTCATAGAAACATCTCTCACGTTCATTTGTATAAAAAAGAATCCTCTACCATACACACATCCAAGAACTATTTCGTTTGGATAGATTATTTATACAACATATTCGTGACGAAACTAAGTTGAATGCACGGAAACTGCCTGTTGTAGAAACACAAATGTAGAGGACGACGTTCAGAAAATCCTTCACCCTTCGACTTCAAGTCCTTTTATTCCTCTCAGTGAAGGACTTTAATGAAGATATTGAGGCGTTTTGTCGGATTCAAAACATTATTTCTTCAAGTTCGTTTTGAAATATTCCCTTTATTATTGCTGTAAGGAAACTACAAAATATCATTGGATTGAAATCGATTCCTCATGCGTTGTGAGACATTTGCAATGAGTTTGAAACGAACTATTGTGATTAGCTGTCTTCTAATGGCTGTTCGTATGAGTTCAAGCTCAAAAGCAGATATCCTGGTTAGTAGACAAGTTATCACATGTTAGTGTCCCCTATCTTTGAAATTATGACATGATAAAGATATAGCTTAGCAGAAGTGATCTACAGAATGGTCTCTTACGTACGTGCGTGGAAATGTTTGTCCAATTTTGATATAGTCACTTGTACCTTGTTTCTCCTACGCGTTAACATTACCTCTGTTAACTAGTGAAGGGGATCGAACATTCGCACACACACCTCCATTCACAAATAAACTTTTGAATTATTGACACAGAAAAACATATTTGTTGTCTTATTTTTCATGTTTCATTTGTTGTTGTTTTTTAATTTCGCACAAAGCTACTCGAGAGCTATCTGTGCTAGCCGTCCCTAATTTAGCAGTGTAAGGCTAGAGGGAAGGTAGCTAGTCATCACCACCCACCGCCAACTCTTTTACCAACGAATAGTGGGATTGACCGTCACATTATAACGCCCCCACGGGTGAAAGGGCGAGCATGTTTGGCGCGACGGGGATGCGAACCTGCGACCCTCAGATTACGAGTCGCACGCCTTAACACGCTTGGCCATGCCAGGCCCCCTTCATATTTCATATTCCATCATTTCCAGATATATTTTCGTAAATAAAATGATCTTGAATAATATCATAATTTATAAGCATCTGAACATTCTTTATTTGTAGAATAATTAAATAGGATTAGAACATGATATTGGACTTATAGTTCGAGCTTCATTTGTACCATAATGGTTACTAAGTAATGCGTGATCAAGCGGTAAAAATGATAAAAAAATTAAAACACGATCAGCTGAAAGATCGGGCTACTAAAAAATGATAGATCAGAGAGTTGATTTGGCCACAATAAAAACATGATCAACTTTACAGAAGGAGTTAATAAACAAATAATAAACCTAATAGACATAATATAATTATAACACCTTATAATAAAATTGAAAATGTAGTTGATAGCATAATAATGGCAAGTGAAATATTGTAGTATAAAGGTAGCTTTCAAAAGTTACCACTAGATAGAAGCACACGCTGAACGACAAGTTTCGTCTGAACTTTGATTCAGTAGGTTGCAAAACAACAAATAATCAGTTGGTAGACCAAGCTATTGAATAATGTCAATCAACAGACAAAGTTAACAGTTAAATAACCACAAATATGAAAGCCTAACTTAAGTTAATATTAGTTTATTTTCTTTATAAAATTGGGAACTTTTTTTCCTGACAACATATCGGCATGGCGGAATAGTTAGGAAGCTGTACTTGTAATCTGAGGGTCGTGTGCTCGAATCCCCGTCTCACCAAACATGCTCGTCTTTTCAGCTGTGGGGTCATTATAATGTTAACGTCAATCCCACTGTTCGTTGACAAAAGAGAAGCCCAAGAATTGGAGGTGAATGGTGATGACTAGCTGCCTTCCATCTAGCCTTACACTTCTAAGTTAGGGACGGCTAGCTCAGATAACCCTCGTGTAACTTTGCGCAAAATTGCAAAACTAAGAATACCTTCCTGACATGGAAGTAAGGATATTGTTATGTAGATCGTGAAATCACCTGTTGTTTTCTGGCATGAAATCATTCAATATACCTCACGTTATATACTTTTAGATTTGATGTGAAACGCCAAACAATTTTTTTATTCAGATTTTTGTTGTAAATACAGAATGAAAGCACATGTGAAGTAGGAATTTCTTGTGATTTAAATACTGATGTGAACTACTTTCTTAGCGTGTCTGTGAAATAAAAAAATGTTCTGTATATAAGTCTTGTAATAAATTGTGTATTACATACAGCATTAAATAAATACGGTGATAATTGCATGTCTTGAGCATAAAAATGTACACTGGGCTACTTTCGATTTGCCAATACGTGGTGTCCGATCTTTATTTTTTACGTCTTAAGCCTATGGACTTGGCGATGACCTACTGAGTTTAGCAACTACATACAACGTATAGTTTTCAGCTTTTATCAGTAGAGAGCAGCACATACTGGACGGATGTTTCAACTGTTTTTCAAACGAATGAATATATTTTCCATATCCAAACATGGTGCACGAACAATTCTTACAATTTATAATTATTATGAATGAATGGAAATGTTGTGTATAATAATGTCGTCTCAATACATTTAATGTTTATTCTTAAATTAATTAATTTAAGTTAATTAAAAAAGAAAAATAAGATATGAGACAATTAACATTATGGACTGTGCTGCTATCTAGTAACACGTTTTAAAAATATATTTTTTTTCATGACGAAATGGCTCCCTAATAAGTCTATGAACATATATATAATCTATTGCGTAACTTTGCGCTCCAAAACAAAAAACAACAAACTAGATTATTTCTTCATTAATTTTATGTTTAAATTTTTACTACATAATGAAAATTTTTATTTTATCTTTTATTCACAATTTATAAATTAAACAAATAATAAACATCAACAAAGCCAACTATTTATTCATTGTTACTACTACACAAATGTTAACTTATTGTTGCTCGTACATCGTGGAAAATATTCTTTTATTTTTCGACCTTATACAGTGAAAAATATTTATTCATTGTTGTTTCTTTGCCGTATTGGTTTGGCGCCACACTTATTGGACTATCTCCTGTACTATATCTCTCCAGGTTTGGCGCCACACTTATTGGACTATCTCCTATACTATATCTCTCCAGGTTTGGCGCCACACTTATTGGACTATCTCCTGTACTATATCTCTTTAGCTTTGGCGCCATTCTTATTGGACTATCTCCTGTACTATATCTCTCCAGGTTTGGGGCCACATTTATTGGACTATCTCCTGTACTATATCTCTCCAGGTTTGGCGCCACACTTATTGGACTATCTCCTGTGCTATATCTCTCCAGGTTTGGCGCCATTCTTATTGGACTATCTCCTGTACTATATCTCTCCAGGTTTGGCGCCACATTTATTGGTCTATCTCCTGTACTATATCTCTCCAGGTTTGGCGCCATTCTTATTGGACTATCTCCTGTACTATATCTCTCCAGGTTTGGCGCCACACTTATTGGACTATCTCCTGTACTATATCTCTCCAGATTTGGCGCCACACTTATTGGACTATCTCCTGTACTATATCTCTCCAGGTTTGGCGCCATTCTTATTGGACTATCTCCTGTACTATATCTCTCCAGGTTTGGCGCCACACTTATTGGACTATCTCCTGTACTATATCTCTCCAGGTTTGGCGCCACACTTATTGGACTATCTCCTGTACTATATCTCTCCAGGTTTGGCGCCACACTTATTGGACTATCTCCTGTACTATATCTCTCCAGGTTTGGCGCCACACTTATTGGACTATCTCCTGTACTATATCTCTCCAGGTTTGGCGCCACACTTATTGGACTATCTCCTGTACTACATCTCTCCAGGTTTGGTGGCACACTTATTGGACTATCTCCTGTACTATATCTCTCCAAGTTTGGCATCACATGTACTACGCTGTCTCAACGTCGCACTGGCCCATTTCAAGAGTAATAGTCATACTTTATTATTTAATTAAAGTGACCCAAGAGATGGCGGTAAATGCTGTTGACTAGATGTATTCCCCTTTGGTGTATCATTTCCAAATTCGGACGTGTAACGCAGTTCTTGTATAACTTCGTGCAAATATCCTAAACAAACAAAACCTAACCATTCCGTTGTGTATCCAATATACCTGGAATTATAATAAAGTCATTTAACTTCACACACTACATCTGTTGATTTTAACAAATATGGTTTACATTCGAGCCCAAGAAACGTTCTGACATCTTACTTAAGATTTAAAAAAAGTTCTTCAATCAATGTATGGAAAAACTACCTTTAGAAGCTTACACAAGTGGTTTTTCACGTGTATTGATATGCTTGTTGGTACAGGGTATTGTATTCATAAGGACAACTATTACCATACATTGGCTATTCTGGAATATTTCTGAGTTGTGTTAATCACAATATTAATAGAAAAGCTACCTTTTTCAAAATACATTTTATTATTTTCTCTCTCATTCTGAAATTATTAATACCTTTTAAAGCATATAATGTACCTATCGCGGGTATCGAAACCATATTTTCAGTGTTGTAGGCCCACAAACCTCTGCTCGTTTCTAGGCGTGACAGTAGTAAGCTTATGAACTTATGGTTCCTTTCCCTAAGATGAAAAAAAAAACAAAACCAGATAGCCCAGTGTGGCTTTATTCAGAAAAAAACAATCTTACCGTTCAGCCACCAGATGGCAATTCAAACTTAATGTAAAACAAATATTATCTTATCTAATTTTGTTACTTTTCAGGTTTCTTTAGGTTCTTTTTCAAATTCAATTCAAACTTAATGTAAAACAAATATTGTCTTACCTAATTTTGTTACTTATCAGGTTTCTTTAGGTTCTTTTTCAAATTCAATTCAAACTTAATGTAAAACAAATATTGTCTTATCTAATTTTGTTACTTTTCAGGTTTCTTTAGGTTCTTTTCAAATTCAATTCAAACTTCATGTAAAACAAATATTCTCTTACCTAATTTTGTTACTTATCAGGTTTCTTTAGGTTCTTTTTCAAATTCAATTCAAACTTAATGTAAAACAAATATTCTCTTACCTAATTTTGTTACTTTTCAGGTTTCTTTAGGTTCTTTTTCAAATTCAATTCAAACTTAATGTAAAACAAATACTGTCTTACCTAATTTTGTTACTTTTCAGGTTTCTTTAGGTTCTTTTTCAAATTCAATTCAAACTTAATGTAAAACAAATATTGTCTTACCTAATTTTGTTACTTTTCAGGTTTCTTTAGGTTCTTTTCAAAATGTAAACAGTGCCAAAGAATTAAAATCTAATTACTGAGCTGTGAAATTTAACAAAGTGAACAGTAAAACTTTGAAAACACAAGTTCGTAGTTTAGGCTACACACATTTTATAAACTAAGGAATGAAATGTTAATAAAAAATACAAAAAGTAATTTGATAAACTTAACGGATTGAGAAAGTATTGTTAGTTCGTTCATTATTGTATTACTTATACATTATCTAACATTTATGGTTTGGTTTTGATCACGACTGAGAAGACATCGTAACGAAACCTCAAAAGTGCTAAGATCTTACTTTATATGTTAAAGCTGAAAATTATTCTTTGTATGTTGATTTATTATTGCAAATTGCAAAACAGAAATGTGGTCTAATTGTAATGAACCATTTGATTTGTTATTTTTTGTTTAGAGCAAAGTCACTTAGGGCTGTCTGCTGTGTCCACTGCAAGGAATCGAATCTCAAGAGCGTTGTATGTCTGTCAACTTAAGACTAACCAACCCGGTGACCAATCGTTTTGTCGTCTTACAATTCAAATAAGTAATATCATTCTATTATTTTTTAACAAATCAAATCTTAAATATAAACCCTCTCGTCTCATCTCCCGCTGGTACAGTAGTAAGTCTAAGAATCTACGACTTTAAAATGAGCGGTTCGTTTCTGCTCGGTGTACACAGCAGATATCCCGATATGTCTTTGGTATAAGAAGACAAAATCAAGTTAGTACGAATATAATTTTTTTTCATCAAAGCCACAATGGGCCGTCCGGTGTGTCCACCGGAGAGTCGAATCCTGGGATTTTGTGTTT
Source organism: Tachypleus tridentatus (assembly GCF_004210375.1). Taxonomy (NCBI): domain Eukaryota; kingdom Metazoa; phylum Arthropoda; class Merostomata; order Xiphosura; family Limulidae; genus Tachypleus; species Tachypleus tridentatus. The sequence goes on along the minus strand of NC_134832.1, from coordinate 149,682,353 downwards.
TTAAGTCCCACTTGCGGTAAACTGCAATAAGATATATCTGTAAAGAATAGTTTTAACCAAAAGTGATAAAGGAAAATACAGTTATAATGAATAAAGTGGATTATAAATGTAAGCTAGAGAACGTTTTATTTGATACAACAAACGTAAAGTTGTAAATAAATCCAGCGGAAACTAGAAAAACTAAGATGTAATTATTTATTGAAACATAGAATCATAAGTTTTTAATGCGAGAAAAATACGTTAGTGGAAGGTCATGCCGTTGTCATCCACGTTTAAACAATACCATTGAGGTACATAAACAATGTTTAATTGTGAGATACATAGGTTCTTATGTAAGTGTATATAATCATAAAGTAGTTAATCAAATGGTTGGTCTTTTACTACGTTTCTGGAACAATTCAACATAAATATTTGGGACATTTTGTTTTTTATCAACGAAATGTAGAACTCTTGAAAAGTTTGATAATAATATTTACAATACCATTCTTGTGTTTGTTGTAAACCGCAAAGCTACACAATGGGCTATCTATGCTGTGCCAACCATGGATATTGAAACCAGATTTTAGAGTTAGAAGCCTTTAAACTTAGTGTCGGGCCACTAGAGGACGTCCAATCACAGTTTTGATGTGAAACTTTATTACGATAGCAATCCTTTAAAAGAGATAACACTTTTAACACAGGATCGTGTTTATCAGATGATTATGATAGAAGAGTTCCCAAGTACTGTTTCGGAAAATGTGAAAACATAAAATCTCGTTTCAGGTTTGGTACATCCAGGTTGATAAAGTATTACCTACAACTCCATCACTTGCTGTTATAATAATTTTCCCTTTAATCTTAGGAAACCCGATGTGTGTATCATTGTTCTTTGGATTTCAACCAAACATTACGGAATATATGTTGATGACACATTTGTTACCTTTGATAACCGATAACAAAGTAGTAAGTTATGAGGTGTTCCAGCATGGCCAGGTGGTTTGGACGCTCGACTTGTAATGTGAGGGTCGCAGGTTTGAATTCCCCGTTATAAGTAACGGTCAATTCCACTATTCATTGGTAAAAGAGTAGCCCAAGAGTTGACTGCGGGTGGTGACAAGTAGCTGTGACTTTCAAGTGTACCAGAAGAACACACTTACTGTTTTATACCAGAAGAACACATTTACTGTTTTATACCAGAAGAACACATTTACTGTTTTATATCTTAGTTTAAATAATTTCTTATACTAAATTTGGGATTCACTGTGCTTATTTAAACCACCACCACTCCTGAAAAGGTCATGTCTCTTTCCAATTGATGTTGTTGATAACATTACACGAAGAAAGTACACAAGAAAATTTTGTCAGAAATATTTCGTATACTGCTAAGTGTTGTTTTTTTAATATTATTTTAATTTCGCGCAAAGTTACACGAGGGCTATCTGCGCTAGCCGTCTCTAATTCAGCAGTGTAAGACTAAAGGGAAGACAACTAGTCATCACCACCCACCGCCAACTCTTAGGCTACTATTTTACCAACAAATTGTGGGATTGACTGTCACATTATAACGCCCCCACGGCTGAAAGGGCGAGCACGTTTGGTGCGACGGGGATTCGAATCCGCGACCCTCAGATTACGAGACGAACGCTTTAACCCACCTGGCCATGCTGGGCCTGTACTGCTAACCATATAGTACAAATAAAAAAACCGATCGTAACAGCTATTTATCCACGTGTTCTTTTCTCGTGCGTACTAGAGGAATTTAAACTTCATTCTCCACGTTCTGGTCTTGAGAGTTATCAGTTAAGCCTAAAGACGAATCTTGAAGTGTTTGCTTTATGTTCTGATTCAAAGTGTGGATTTAAATATCTGACCTGAAGTTATAAAAGAACATTTAAATCTGATGATCTATTACAGATCGAGTATACTAGTCATGCACAAAATTAATGTGACGTAAGAGATTTATATTTTAAAAGAGTTCCTCGTTTTGCTGTTTGTTTAAACAAAATTGTATAACTCGTTACCTTCTTGTTTTCACTGGAGGAATCGAACCCCATATTTTAATATGGAGTATTAATACTGATCTATCGAGGGGAGCCAACAAAACGTTGATATAATGAATCATCACCTCCACTTCTCACAAAGACTTTATTTCTAATACTGTGTTTGTAACTAAACTGAAAGTTATACAATGGGTTATATGTATGTTGCCCGTCACGGGTATCAATACCCGGTTTCTTGCGTTGTAAGTCCGCAAACATACCGTTATAACATTGGAACATTATTCATGGTAGAACTTTCAGGCTATCACATCCGACTGCTATGAAGTTTAGATAGAAACCTACAAATAGCTAGATAACTTTATTTGAATTAACCACGTTCAAAACGTTTTGAATTTCATTTTTATTTCTAAGTTCATTCCATACAGAGATGCATATCTTGGGGTGCTGAATGATACACATACGCATGTCAGCGTGAAATAAAAATGTATTCAATATATTCTGATATATAACTCTTCTAACACAGATAATATAAAACAAGTGTTTTTTGGTGTTTTTCTTCACTTATAAATTTCTCTACAAATGTAATCAAGCCACAGCTTGCATAACTTATAATTTCACCCACAAAATAAATTCAACATCTTAGCACAATATATCCTTACATGACAGTCGGATAAAATAAGATTAAACAAAAACTATATCGCTTTACAAAATAAAACAGTTATTTATAAATGGTACACTTTACAGATAAACAAACAGTAAGTTGTACTAATGAGCTAACATCAGTCGAAACTTGTATCCATTTACAGATAAACAAACAGTAAGTTGTACTAATGAGCTGACATCAGTCGAAACTTGTATCCATTTACAGATAAACAAACAGTAAGTTGTACTAATGAGCTGACATCAGTCAAAACTTGTATCCATTTACAGATAAAACCTTTCGCAATCCTTTCAATAATATTACATGAAAAATTAGTTTTATAATTTTAGGTCGAACTGTGTCAGTTCACAGAGAATACAAACCACAAACACTACAGCTTACGAAACTAGTATGGCAAAATAACTGGTAGAATTTGTTACTATATTATAATTCTGACGACAAAAGTAGCTATTAACACAAAATTCATACACTGTTACATATTAGTCAACAGAAATGGAACCTATAATTAAAATTCAAAAATTTTTTTCTAGTTGTTATTGGTGGTAGTTGTTTTGCTTTAATTATTCGCCCTGCTTACACTGGGTAGTTTCATGGTTTGTCCAAAGTGCAGTTCCAAATTTTTGCAGAGACATTGTTATAACTCAGGTTACACCTAGCAACATTGTTGTCGAATCTCATCTCTGGCACCTTGAACTCAGGATTCACAGATAACTAAATAGAATTTTGAAAATAACAAGAGCATAAGTTTAACTAATTACGCTACGAATAGTTATCTCTCATTATATCCAACTTTTATTTACACAGACAACGGACAAATGTTTTGAAATATTATGACCCCAGAACGTAATGTATGCAGTCACCATATGCTCAAATAACTTCTCTTTCATGCGTGAGCATTTCAGAAACTTGTGCATTTTTTTATTCAAACAACAGCTCATTTTGTACATCATTTGTTATGTTGAGGACAACGATTCACTCCGTGTATTAGGACTATTGTTCTGTACATAACAGTGCTGTTAAGAATTCTTGTTATGTTTGTAGCTCAAATATACTAGTTGAAACAACTGTTCATTTTATACACAAAAACCAATACTGGGAATAAATATTCATTCTTTGCATCAGGACTAAAATTGGAAAAAACGATACATTCTTTATGTGAGGACTACTATCCGTAAAACAGCTCATTCTGTGTAACAGGACTAATATTGGGAAGAACGATACATTCTTTATATGAAGACTACTATCCGTAAAACAGCTCATTCTGGGTAACAGGACTAATATCGGGAAGAACGATACATTCTTTATATGAGGACTACTATCCGTAAAACAGCTCATTCTGGATAACAGGACTAATATTGGGAAGAACGATATATTCTTTATATGAGAACTACTATCCGTAAAACAGCTCATTCTGGGTAACAGGACTAATATTGGGAAGAACGATACATTCTTTATATGAGGACTACTATCCGTAAAACAGCTCATTCTGTGTAACAGGACTAATATTGGGAAGAACGATATATTCTTTATATGAGGACTACTATCCGTAAAACAGCTCATTCTGGGTAACAGGACTAATATTGGGAAGAACGATACATTCTTTATATGAGGACTACTATCCGTAAAACAGATCATTCTGTGTAATAGGACTAATATTGGACAGAACTGTTCATTTTGCGCATCAGTACTACTATCCGTAAAACAGCTCATTCTGTAACAGGACTAATATTGGGAAGAACGATACATATCTTTATAATATCATTACTACTTAATATCCGTAAAACAATATTAGTTATCTGCTCATTCTGTTTGTAACAATGTAATATTAGTTATCTGTTTGTAACAATATGGTGTTAACTAATATTATCTGTTTGTAACAATATGGTGTTATTCTTTAATATTAGGACTAACTATGGTGTAAAACAGTTATCTGTTAACAATATGGTGTTATTATCTAGTTAACTAGTTATATTGGACAATGAACTGTTCATTTTCGCATCAGTATTAACAATGTGGTGTTATTATCTAGTTAATATTAGTTGGTTTGTAATTATCTAACAGTTCATTTTTAGTACCTGTTTGTAACACTAGTATTGCTAGTTAATAAAAATCACTTATCTAACTTAGGTGTTATTATCAGTTAATATTAGTTATCTGTTTGTAACAATGTGGTGTTATTATCTAGTTAATATTAGTTATCTGTTTGTAACAATGTGGTGTTATTATCTAGTTAATATTAGTTATCTGTTTGTAACAATGTATTAATATTAGTTATCTGTTTGTAACAGCTCATATTAATATTAGTTATCTGTTTGTAACAATGTGGTGTTATTATCTAGTTAATATTAGTTAACTGTTTGTAACAATGTGGTGTTATTATCTAGTTAATATTAGTTATCTGTTTGTAACAATATGGTGTTATTATCTAGTTAATATTAGTTATCTGTTTGTAACAATGTGGTGTTATTATCTAGTTAATATTAGTTATCTGTTTGTAACAATGTGGTGTTATTATCTAGTTAATGTGAAAACATGAATAATGGACAATGACAAACTTGACTTTGCAATATTTAAACTCAGTAATGCAATCAGAATTTGATAATTGTTATGGGTGGGGGTTGGTGTCATTTGATAATTGTTATGGGCGAGTTTGGTGACATTTGATAATTGTTATGGGTAGGGACTGGTGGCGTTGGATAATTGTTATGGGTGGGGGTTGGTGGTATTTGATAATTGTTATGGGTAGGGGTTGGTGGAATTTGATAAATGTTATGGGTAGGGACTGGTGGCGTTTGATAATTGTTGTGGGTGAGGGTTGGTGGCATTTGATAATTGTTATGGGTGGGGACTGGTAGCATTTGATAATATATTATAGGTAGGCGTTGGTAGCGTTTGATAATTATTATAGGTAGGACTGGTAGCCTTGATAATTATTATGGTGAGTTTTTGACATTTGATAACTATTATAGGTAGGACTAGTAGCGTTTGATAATTGTTGTAGGTAGGGCGGGTTAATAATTATTATAGGTAGGGGACTGGTAGCGTTTGATAACTATTATAGGTAGGGACTAGTAGCGTTTGATAACTATTATAGGTAGGAGTTGGTAGTTGGTAGGGACTGGTAGCGTTTGATAATATTATAGGTAGGAGTTAGGCATTGATAATATTATTAGTAGGTAGACTAGCGTTTGATAACTATTATAGGTAGGACTGGTAGCATTTAATAATATTATAGGTAGGACTGGTAGCATTGAATAACTATTATAGGTAGGACTGGTAGCGTTTGATAATATTATTATGGGTGGGGTTGGTAGCATTTGATATAGCGTTATAGGTAGGGGACTGGTAGCGTTGATAAGTATTATAGGTTATTGGTGGGTTAGAACTAATTATTATAGGGGCAGGACTGGTAGCGTTGATAATAGTATTGGGTAGGTAGGACTTGGTAGCGTTTAATAATTGTATTATAGGTAGGTTTGAGCGGTAGGACTAGGTTTGATAACTATTATAGGTGGGCGTTGGTAGCATTGATAATTATTATAGGTAGGGACTGGTAGCGTTTGATAACTATTATAGGTGGGCGTTGGTAGCGTTTGATAATTATTATAGGTAGGGACTAGTAGCGTTTGATAATTATTATAGGTAGGGACTGGTAGCGTTTGATAATTATTATATATTAGTAGCGTTTGACAATTATTATAGGTAGGGTTAGTAGCATTTGATAATTATTATAGGTAGGTAGCGTTTGATAGTAGCATTTAATTGATAATTATTAGGTAGGTAGGACTGGTAGGGTTGATAGCGTTTTATAATTAGGTAGTGGGTGGGCGTTTGGTAGGCATTTGATAATTTTGATAATTATTATAGGTAGGTGGTGATAATTTTATAATTGGACTGGTTTTGATAATTATTATAGGGCTGGTGGCATTTGTAATTGATAATTGTTATGGGTGGGGACTCGTGGCGTTTGATAATTGTTATGTGTAGGGACTGGTGGCGTTTGACAATTGTTATGGGTGGGGGTTGGTGGCATTTGATAATTGTTATGGGTGGGGTTGGTGGCGTTTGATAATTGTTATGGGTGGGGGTTGGTGGCATTATCACAGATCTTTTATTAAAATAAAATCTCTTACCTTGAAATAATAATTCCCTGCAGTCAAGTCTGTCAGGTCCACCCACTGGCAATCAATGTTATGTAGATAAGTATCAGTGCAGCCCACTGAGATACCCTGGTCACCGTAGTTCACGCATGCGTATTTCTTCCTTGCTCCTCGTCTGCAATAGTTGTCTTCCAGGCAGAAGCTTGCCTTATGCCCCTCGGCTACTTTGTTGCCCTGCATATCAATGATGTCAAAATGTGCAAATACTTCCATGCTGTGATAGTGACTGTAAAAAATAAAAATAAAATAAACTATACTTTGTCTGTTTGGTTTGTTTTGAATTTCGCGCAAAGCTACACAAGGGTTATCTGCGCTAGCCGTCCCTAATTTAGCAGTATAAGACTAGTGGGATGGCAGCTAATCTTCACCACTTACCGCTAATTCTTGGGTTAGCTACTCATTTACCAACGAATAGTGAGATTGACTGACACATTATAACGCCCCCACGGCTGAAATAGTAAGCATGTTTGGTGTGACTGGAATTTGAACACGCGATCCTGAGATTACGAGTCGAATGCCTAAACGTCATGCCGGGCCGAAACTGTAAAAATTAGACAAACAGTTTCTTTGTATTTTGAATTTTGCGCTGAGCTTCTCGAGAGCCATCTGCGATAGCCGTCCATAATTTTGAAGCGACAGACTAGGTTTCGTTTCGTTGTTGTTGAATACAAAGCTATACAAAGCCCACGACAGGTATCGAAATCAGATTTCTGGCGTCGTAAGCCTGTAGGCTTACCCTGTGTCACTGGAGAGCAGGTGGACAGCAGTTAGACCACACCACCCACCGTCAGCTCTTGGTCTACTGTTTACTAACAAATAGTGGGATTAAATGACACATTATAATGCCCCTAGGCGGCATTGTTCGGGGACTGAACACGAACCCGCGACTGTTAGATCACGAATCGAGTGCACTGATCCCCATGCTCAGCCAGTGGCTGGTGATTTCGGTGAATATACTGATATTAGCCGTACAAAGTGAGTCAAACTGTTTTGCGCATGCTCCTTAACTCTGGTAGCTGTGATTAAGACATTGAATCCGTGGGCATGTATACGTGTATTGTCACATCACCATCGATTTTTTATTATTATTTATTACATAACAGTTCGTTCTGTTTGAAGTTCATTCTCAGGCTGGCTTGGGGTTAAGTTGACTGCAGAATTTTCTCGATTTTATGGTTTAGTTTGATATTATAAGAACCAGCAAAAGGTAACACCAAGGTATAGGACATTTAGGAATGCTAAAGTTTAAAATCTTAAGGTAGTAAACTTTATTAATATATTCACAAATACTATTGCTGGCTAGTGCAGAGAAAAGGAATCTTCAGACAGATAGTTTTTTTTTATTGATTATTTGATAACGAAAATTACAATAAGAACTGATAAGTTTATCAGTTACAATACTTATTAATTGACTTTCGAGGTCCGGCATGGCCAGGTCGTTAAGACTCATAATCCGAGGGTCGCGCGTTCAACTGCTTGTCATACCGAACATGCTCGCCCTTTCAGCTGTGGGGGCGTTATAATGTTACGGTCAATTCCACGATCAATCGTTTGGATGATTAGCTGCCTTCCCTCTAGTCTTACATTGCTAAATTAGGGAAGGTTAGCGCAAATAACCATTGTGTATCCTTGTGCGAAATCCAAACAACACAAATCAGTTTTGTAGCAATCAGATATGAATGTGCTAAAATGACAAGACGTGGCAGTTATCACATTGTATTTTATAAATAATATTGGTGTGATGTTTGTCAGTGTAGTTTTTACATAGTATAGACCTCAGTTTTGTGCCTGGTTTTTGCCAAATGTTGGTTATTTGTCTGCTGACGTCGGGAATATATGGTATGCAGCAGTATATGGTTTCGTGAGTTTTTGATTCGTGAGATATATTTACTTTTGTTGGTTGATTTTGCTTTCTGTCTAGGTGTGTGCGTATAATGTTTTCTACGGTTTGTGGAGGAAACTTATTGATGTTGATGAAGTATTGTTTTATTTTGTCTAATTCATCGTTAATTTTATCTGGTGAGCATAGTTTTATGGCTGTGTTTATTTGGTTTCTTAGTATGTTGAGTTTTTGTTTTGTTTCATGTGCTGAGTCCCAAGGAATGTATAGTCCAGTGTGGATGATTTTGCAGTGGATTTCTGTTTTAAATTGTGTATCGGTTAAGAAACAATATTTGATTGCTTTCTTCTTGTTCACATGTGAAGTTAATGTTGGGATGTATAGAGTTAATGTGATTGAAAAAATTAAGTATCTGTTGGGATGTATAGAGTTAATGTGATTGAAAAAATTAAGTATGTGTTCTGTAGATCTGAATCCCGCAACCGTGTCATCTACATATCTGTACCAGTATAGTGGTGGATGTAATGCTGTGTTAACTGCTTGTGTTTCAACTTGTGTCATAAAAATATTGGCTAGAACTGGTGCTACTGAGTCACTCATGCTTAGGCCATTTGTTTGAATATAGTTGTGGTTGTTGAACATGGAGTTTGTCTTCATTGTGGTGAATTTTATGACGGTTGATAATTGGTTGCTGGGAATGTATATTGATGGGTTAGAGTCTCGGATATAGAGTTCTAAGGCTATCTTGCAGGCTTCAACGGTTGGGACTTCTGTAAAGACAAATATGACATTGAAACTGGCCATTAAGGCTTTCTGATTAAGTTGATTAAGGTTAGAGTTGAAGTTAAAATAGTCTTTGATGAATGAGCTGGCTGATGTTACATATTTGGAGAATGTCCATGCTATGTATTTACTAAGTTTGTAATTAAACGATTCATATGTGGACATTATTGGTCGTAGTGGACAATCTGGTTTATGAGGTTTGGGGATGCCGTATATTTGCGGTGTGCGTGAGTCGGTTTTACGTAGGTAGGAATAAAGTGTTTGTGAAATTGTTTAAGATGTTGTTTTAGGTGTTTCTGGAAAATATAAATTTGTAATTTTACCTGCGAAGTTTGGCTGTTGGATGTCAATAAAATTATCTAAGTTGTCTTCTTTCTGTTGGTTGTTTCCTTGTTTTTGTTCTCTGTAGAAAGTATCACAAGTCTCCTGGTTAGGTCTTCTAAACATGTTTTGATTTCTATGGTTGGAATGCACCTAGGTGCTATTGCGAGTTGAGTCCTTTGTTAGGTAGATGTATCTCGTCTGTGTTTAATTGTCGGTCGGATCTGTTAATTATGAGGTTAGTCAACGGTTTGTCTTTTCTGTTGTTTGCATCTTAGTTTTTCTAGTTTTTTGTTGTGGCAGATCTTTTTGTCTCTGTCGTTCTTAGTATTGATTTGGTTTATGTTTCGTTGTATAAGTCCGTAAATCTCTGGTTTAATACAGCATGCCAGTTCATGGTCTAGGTTCATTGTTTGTTTTTGTAGTTCTTTGTATTTTGTGTTCAACATGGCTTTAAGTATACGTATTAAAATTTTTTGATAGTTTTACCTTTACAACGTTAGGGGCTAGTTGTTCCTTTTTACATTTCTTCTATTGATAATTCTTTGGTTTAAGTTTCTTAGTTTCTTTATGATCGTATGATCGTGTACTGTTAATAGTGGTGTAATGTGTGTTACTTCAGACATAATGGTAACAGGTAAGCACAAATACACAAAGAAAACACAAAGACTTACACTTCTCGTACAATTTCCGTGATGATATAATAATCAGTGATGTCGAGAAAATAGGTACAGATATGTAGATGACACGATTGCGGGATTCACATCTACAGAACACATACTTAATTTTTTTCAATCACATTAACTCCATACATCCCAACATTAACTTCACATGTGAACAGGAAGAAAGCAATCAAATATCACATCTTAACCTCAAAATTACAAGAACCGACACACAATTTAAAACAGAAATCCACCGAAAAATCACCCATACTGGACTATACATTCCTTGGGACTCAGCACATGAAACAAAACAAAAACTCAACATACTAAGAAACCAAATAAACACAGCCATAAAACTATGCTCACCAGATAAAATTAACGATGAATTAGACAAAATAAAACAATACTTCATCAACATCAATAAGTTTCCTCCACAAACCGTAGAAAACATTATACGCACACACCTAGACAGAAAGCAAAATCAACCAACAAAAGTAAATATATCTCACGAATCAAAAAATCACGAAACCATATACTGCTGCATACCATATATTCCCGACATCAGCAGACAAATAACCAACATTTGGCAAAAACTAGTAACAAAATATGACATTCCAGTTAATACCAAATTTATTCAAAAACCAGACACAAAACTGAGGTCTATACTATGTAAAAACTACACTGACAAACACCACACCAACATTATTTATAAAATACAATGTGATAACTGCCACGACTTCTATATTGGAGAAACAAGTAGAAAAATGGAAACCAGATTCAAAGAACATAAAAAGTCACCTTCACACGTTTTCGAACAGTGCAAATTAAATAAACACAACATAACGATAGAAAACACTCAAATACTAAATAAAGAAGCAAACATAAATATACGCAAAATTAAAGAAGCCTTACTTATACAACAACTCAAGCTCAATATAAACCAATACAAAGGAACACCTTTATACCTATATTAAAAATAATATAATAAATAATAATAATAAAATTAATAATATTAAATTATATATTCAAACATCTAAGCACGCCCTCTACATTCCGACACTCAGTTACACAACCCCTTTCAAACATGTGGTCAGCTTCCGGTCAGTTACCTCTTTCTTTCTTTGTGAACCTGACGATGACCGAAGAAGGTCGAAACGCTGTTCGCTCCTCTACGTAAAAAATTTTCTGAACCCAAACGAGCCGTTTTTACACGTATATGAGGTAATTATTTACATGTATATTTTTCTCTACAAGTGGGTTTTCTCGACATCACTAAATATTTATTTCCTCCTTCTTTCCATCATTATTGATAACAATAACAGTCAATGCAACTGTTCGCACAGACACTTACCAGTACTAGTCTTACCGGGCACACCATTCGAGATCAGAGTGAGATGAGTCGTAACGAACGAATATTCGTGCAATTTAACATGCTAGGGCCTGGCATGGTTTAGTTGTTAGGACATTCGACTTGTAACGTGAGGGTTGCAGGTTCAAGTCCTTGTCATCGAATAAACTCCCCCTTTCAGCCGTGAGAGTGTTGTAATGTAAAAGTTAAACACACAATTCGTTGATAAAAGAGTAGCCTAAAAGTTCACTAGTTGTTGTTAATCACTACAAAATTAAGGACGGCAAGTGCAGTAAAAAACAAAACAAACCTTGAGTAGATTTGCACGAAATTCAAAACTAATTCATTATCCTGCTAACCGCGACAAACAGCTAGGTTTTCTAAACACGAGATTTTACACCTTTTACATATAAGGGATCGTCTCGCTGCCCCCTAAACTGTAGCAGGCCGGTAAAATATAAGTAGTCACGAGATATCATTACGTCATACACATGAGGAGTAACCCAGTGGCACAGCGGCATGTCTGCGGACTTACAACGCTAGAAACCGACTTTCGATACCCGTAGTGATCACAGCACATTGTGTAACTCCGTCCTTAACTTCAAACAAACAAAAAACGCACACGACTATCCTGTCACTTTTTTATTTATTTGTTTTCGCAAAATACAACAGATTAATAATACGGTTGTAACAGATCGCAGCTTGAGAAACACTGGTCCAAAAAACATGGTAAAACAGGAGCATATTTGAAACTTGGAGCACATGGAATGATTCGTGTTCCAAGATTTACTTCTCCCAAACACAGTCTTTTTTTACAAAACAGAAGACAGAATACAACCAGACTTACAGATGACAGGAATGCCACTCCCACGCATGTTTGGGTAAAATGGTCGAAAATCAGCAGTACCTACGTTTCCTATTCTCGCAGTAAATCTCAGCAGTTTTCTCTTCTCAAACAAATATCCTGTGAACAGAAGAACATTACTGATTTTCACCATGTGATGAGAATTCATTCTTTATTTATATTTGTTATTTATTTCATGTTATATGAGGAATGACATTCATGTTAAGTACAGCCTCATAACAACATGATGGTGTGGAACTATAACCATACTGTGACGTTAATTATAACTTCATACCTCAAATTTCTTATAACTATACACTGTTCAGTAAACCAGTGTAATCACATTTCTTATAACTTTACTCTACACTGTTCAGTAAACCAGTGTAATCACCTTTCTTATAACTTTACTCTACACTGTTCAGTGAACCAGTGTAAACACCTTTCTTATAACTTTATTCTACACTGTTCAGTAAACCAGTGTAATCAAATTTCTTATAACTTTACTCTACACTGTTCAGTAAACCAGTGCAATCAAATTTCTTATAACTTTACTCTACACTGTTCAGTAAACCAGTGTAATCAAATTTCTTATAACTTTACTCTACACTGTTCAGTAAACCAGTGTAATTACCTTTCTTATAACTTTACTCTACACTGTTCAGTAAACAAGTGTAATCACCTTTCTTATAACTTTACTCTACATTGTTCAGTACACCAGTGTAATCACCTTTCTTATAACTTTACTCTACACTGTTCAGTGAACCAGTGTAATCAAATTTCTTATAACTTTACTCTACACTGTTCAGTAAACCAGTGTAATCAAATTTCTTATAACTTTACTCTACACTGTTCAGTAAACCAGTGTAATCAAATTTCTTATAACTTTACTCTACACTGTTCAGTAAACCAGTGTAATCAAACGTCTTATAACTTTACCCTACACTCTTCAGTAAACCAGTGTAATCAAATTTCTTATAACTTTACTCTACACTGTTCAGTACACCAGTGTTATCAAATTTCTTATAACTTTACTCTACACTGTTCAGTGAACCAGTGTAATCAAATTTCTTATAACTTTACTCAACACTGTTCAGTAAACCAGTGTAATCACATTTCTTATAACTTTACTCTACACTGTTCAGTAAACCAGTGTAATCACCTTTCTTATAACTTTACTCTACACTGTTCAGTAAACAAGTGTAATCACCTTTCTTATAACTTTACTCTACACTGTTCAGTAAACCAGTGTAATCACCTTTCTTATAACTTTACTCTACACTGTTCAGCAAACCAGTGTAATCAAATTTCTTATAACTTTACTCTACACTGTTCAGTAAACAAGTGTAATCACCTTTCTTATAACTTTACTCTACACTGTTCAGTAAACCAGTGTAATCACCTTTCTTATAACTTTACTCTACACTGTTCAGTAAACAAGTGTAATCACCTTTCTTATAACTTTACTCTACACTGTTCAGTAAACCAGTGTAATCACCTTTCTTATAACTTTACTCTACACTGTTCAGCAAACCAGTGTAATCAAATTTCTTATAACTTTACTCTACACTGTTCAGTAAACAAGTGTAATCACCTTTCTTATAACTTTACTCTACACTGTTCAGTAAACCAGTGTAATCACCTTTCTTATAACTTTACTCTACACTGTTCAGCAAACCAGTGTAATCACCTTTCTTATAACTTTACTCCACACTGTTCAGTAAACCAGTGTAATCACCTTTCTTATAACTTTACTCTACACTGTTCAGTGAACCAGTGTAATCAAATTTCTTATAACTTTACTCTACACTGTTCAGTAAACCAGTGTAATCAAATTTCTTATAACTTTACTCTGCACTGTTCAGTAAACCAGTGCAATCAAATTTCTTATAACTTTACTCTACACTGTTCAGTAAACCAGTGTAATCAAATTTCTTATAACTTTACTCTACACTGTTCAGTAAACAAGTGTAATCACCTTTCTTATAACTTTACTCTACACTGTTCAGTACACCAGTGTAATCTCCTATCTTATAACTTCACTCTACACTGTTCAGTAAACCAGTGTAATCACCTTTCTTATAACTTTACTCTACACTCTTCAGTAAACCAGTGTAATCACCTTTCTTATAACTTTACTCTATACTGTTCAGTAAACCAGTGTAATCACCTTTCTTATAACTTTACTCTACACTGTTCAGTAAACCAGTGTAATCAAATTTCTTATAACTTTACTCTACACTCTTCAGTAAACCAGTGTAATCAAACGTCTTATAACTTTACTCTACACTGTTCAGTGAACCAGTGTAATCAAATTTCTTATAACTTTACTCTACACTGTTCAGTAAACCAGTGTAATCAAATTTCTTATAACTTTACTCTACACTGTTCAGTAAACCAGTGTAATCAAACGTCTTATAACTTTACCCTACACTGTTCAGTAAACCAGTGTAATCAAATTTCTTATAACTTTACTCTACACTGTTCAGTACACCAGTGTTATCAAATTTCTTATAACTTTACTCTACACTGTTCAGTGAACCAGTGTAATCAAATTTCTTATAACTTTACTCAACACTGTTCAGTAAACCAGTGTAATCACCTTTCTTATAACTTTACTCTACACTGTTCAGTAAACCAGTGTAATCACATTTCTTATAACTTTACTCTACACTGTTCAGTAAACCAGTGTAATCACCTTTCTTATAACTTTACTCTACACTGTTCAGTAAACCAGTGTAATCACATTTCTTATAACTTTACTCTACACTGTTCAGTAAACCAGTGTAATCACCTTTCTTATAACTTTACTCTACACTGTTCAGTAAACAAGTGTAATCATCTTTCTTATAACTTTACTCTACACTGTTCAGTAAACCAGTGTAATCACCTTTCTTATAACTTTACTCTACACTGTTCAGTAAACCAGTGTAATCACCTTTCTTATAACTTTACTCCACACTGTTCAGTAAACCAGTGTAATCACCTTTCTTATAACTTTACTCTACACTGTTCAGTGAACCAGTGTAATCAAATTTCTTATAACTTTACTCTACACTGTTCAGTAAACCAGTGTAATCAAATTTCTTATAACTTTACTCTACACTGTTCAGTAAACCAGTGTAATCAAATTTCTTATAACTTTACTCTACACTGTTCAGTGAACCAGTGTAATCAAATTTCTTATAACTTTACTCAACACTGTTCAGTAAACCAGTGTAATCACATTTCTTATAACTTTACTCTACACTGTTCAGTAAATCAGTGTAATTACCTTTGTTATAACTTTACTCTACACTGTTCAGTACACCAGTGTAATCACCTTTCTTATAACTTTACTCTACACTGTTCAGCAAACCAGTGTAATCACCTTTCTTATAACTTTACTCTACACTCTTCAGTAAACCAGTGTAATCACCTTTCTTATAACTTTACTCTACACTGTTCAGTAAACCAGTGTAATCACCTTTCTTATAACTTTACTCTACACTGTTCAGTAAACCAGTGTAATCAAATTTCTTATAACTTTACTCTACACTCTTCAGTAAACCAGTGTAATCAAACGTCTTATAACTTTACTCTACACTGTTCAGTGAACCAGTGTAATCAAATTTCTTATAACTTTACTCTACACTGTTCAGTAAACCAGTGTAATCAAATTTCTTATAACTTTACTCTACACTGTTCAGTAAACCAGTGTAATCAAACGTCTTATAACTTTACCCTACACTGTTCAGTAAACCAGTGTAATCAAATTTCTTATAACTTTACTCTACACTGTTCAGTACACCAGTGTTATCAAATTTCTTATAACTTTACTCTACACTGTTCAGTGAACCAGTGTAATCAAATTTCTTATAACTTTACTCAACACTGTTCAGTAAACCAGTGTAATCACCTTTCTTATAACTTTACTCTACACTGTTCAGTAAACCAGTGTAATCACATTTCTTATAACTTTACTCTACACTGTTCAGTAAACCAGTGTAATCACCTTTCTTATAACTTTACTCTACACTGTTCAGTAAACCAGTGTAATCACATTTCTTATAACTTTACTCTACACTGTTCAGTAAACCAGTGTAATCACCTTTCTTATAACTTTACTCTACACTGTTCAGTAAACCAGTGTAATCACCTTTCTTATAACTTTACTCTACACTGTTCAGTAAACCAGTGTAATCACCTTTCTTATAACTTTACTCTACACTGTTCAGTAAACCAGTGTAATCACCTTTCTTATAACTTTACTCCACACTGTTCAGTAAACCAGTGTAATCACCTTTCTTATAACTTTACTCTACACTGTTCAGTGAACCAGTGTAATCAAATTTCTTATAACTTTACTCTACACTGTTCAGTAAACCAGTGTAATCAAATTTCTTATAACTTTACTCTACACTGTTCAGTAAACCAGTGTTATCAAATTTCTTATAACTTTACTCTACACTGTTCAGTGAACCAGTGTAATCAAATTTCTTATAACTTTACTCAACACTGTTCAGTAAACCAGTGTAATCACATTTCTTATAACTTTACTCTACACTGTTCAGTAAATCAGTGTAATTACCTTTGTTATAACTTTACTCTACACTGTTCAGTACACCAGTGTAATCACCTTTCTTATAACTTTACTCTACACTGTTCAGCAAACCAGTGTAATCAAATTTCTTATAACTTTACTCTACACTGTTCAGTAAACCAGTGTAATCACCTTTCTTATAACTTTACTCTACACTGTTCAGTAAACCAGTGTAATCACCTTTCTTATAACTTTACTCTACACTGTTCAGCAAACCAGTGTAATCACCTTCCTCATAACTTTACTCTACACTGTTCAGTAAACCAGTGTAATCAGATTTCTTATAACTTTACTCTACACTGTTCAGTAAACCAGTTTAATCAAATTTCTTATAACTTTACTCTACACTGTTCAGTAAACAAGTGTAATCACCTTTCTTATAACTTTACTCTACACTGTTCAGTAAACAAGTGTAATCACCTTTCTTATAACTTTACTCTACACTGTTCAGTACACCAGTGTAATCACCTTTCTCATAACTTTACTCTACACTGTTCAGTACACCAGTGTAATCACTTTTCTTATAACTTTACTCTACACTGTTCAGTAAACCAGTGTAATCACCTTTCTTATAACTTTACTCTACACTGTTCAGTAAACCAGTGTAATCACCTTTCTTATAACTTTACTCTACACTGTTCAGTAAACCAGTGTAATCACCTTTCTTATAACTTTACTCTACACTGTTCAGTAAACCAGTGTAATCACCTTTCTTATAACTTTACTCTACACTGTTCAGTAAACCAGTGTAATCACCTTTCTTATAACTTTACTCTACACTGTTCAGTAAACCAGTGTAATCACCTTTCTTATAACTTTACTCTACACTGTTCAGTAAACCAGTGTAATCACCTTTCTTATAACTTTACTCTACACTGTTCAGTAAACCAGTGTAATCACCTTTCTTATAACTTTACTCTACACTGTTCAGTAAACCAGTGTAATCACCTTTCTTATAACTTTACTCTACACTGTTCAGTAAACCAGTGTAATCACCTTTCTTATAACTTTACTCTACACTATTCAGTAAACCAGTGTAATCACCTTTCTCATAACTTTACTCTACACTGTTCAGTAAACCAGTGTAATCACCTTTCTTATAACTTTACTCTACACTGTTCAGTAAACCAGTGTAATCACCTATATTATAACTTTACTCTACACTGTTCAGTAAACCAGTGTAATCACCTTTCTTATAACTTTACTCTACACTGTTCAGTAAACCAGTGTAATCACCTTTCTTATAACTTTACTCTACACTGCTCAGTAAACCAGTGTAATCACCTTTCTTATAACTTTACTCTACACTGTTCAGTGAACCAGTGTAATCAAATTTCTTATAACTTTACTCTACACTGTTCAGTAAACCAGTGTAATCACCTTTCTTATAACTTTACACTGTTCAGTAAACCAGTGTAATCTCCTATCTTATAACTTCACTCTACACTGTTCAGTAAACCAGTGTAATCACCTTTCTCATAACTTTACTCTACACTCTTCAGTAAACCAGTGTAATCACCTTTCTTATAACTTTACTCTACACTGTTCAGTAAACCAGTGTAATCACCTTTCTTATAACTTTACTCTACACTGTTCAGTAAACCAGTGTAATCACCTATCTTATAACTTTACTCTACACTGTTCAGTAAACCAGTGTATTCACCTTTCTTATAACTTTACTCTACACTGTTCAGTAAACCAGTGTAATCACCTTTCTTATAACTTTACTCTACACTGTTCAGTACACCAGTGTAATCACCTTTCTTATAACTTTACTCTACACTGTTCAGTGAACCAGTGTAATCAAATTTCTTATAACTTTACTCTACACTGTTCAGTAAACCAGTGTAATCACCTTTCTTATAACTTTACTCTACACTGTTCAGTAAATAAGTGTAATCACCTTTCTTATAAATTTACTCTACACTGTTCAGTGAACCAGTGTAATCACCTTTCTTATAACTTTACACTGTTCAGTAAACCAGTGTAATCTCCTATCTTATAACTTCACTCTACACTATTCAGTAAACCAGTGTAATCACCTTTCTTATAACTTTACTCTACACTCTTCAGTAAACCAGTGTAATCACCTTTCTTATAACTTTACTCTACACTGTTCAGTGAACCAGTGTAATCACCTTTCTTATAACTTTACTCTATACTGTTCAGTAAACCAGTGTAATCAAATTTCTTATAACTTTACTCTACACTGTTCAGTAAACCAGTGTAATCAAATTTCTTATAACTTTACTTTACACTGTTCAGTAAACCAGTGTAATCACCTTTCTTATAACTTTACTCTACACTCTTCAGTAAACCAGTGTAATCACCTTTCTTATAACTTTACTCTACACTGTTCAGTGAACCAGTGTAATCACCTTTCTTATAACTTTACTCTATACTGTTCAGTAAACCAGTGTTATCAAATTTCTTATAACTTTACTCTACACTGTTCAGTAAACCAGTGTAATCAAATTTCTTATAACTTTACTCTATACTGTTCAGTAAACCAGTGTAATCAAATTTCTTATAACTTTACTCTACACTGTTCAGTAAACCAGTGTAATCAAATTTCTTATAACTTTACTTTACACTGTTCAGTAAACTAGTATAATCACCTTCCTTACATCCTTATTCCATTCTTTGCATTGAACCAGAATAAATATTATAAATATATTATTCTGAATTGTGCGTTAAAATAAATTTTGCTTCAGTTTAGAAAAGAAACAAATCTCACGTGATATGACATATGTCACGAGAAATCACGAACAAGAACCTGTGTGAAAATATTCTGATTTGTGTAAAATCGGTTGTCATCATTTCACGAGGTAAATATTAGTTTCTGTAGGATATTTTAAGTTACATTCTGTATTGACCATCTTTATGATACGGTTGGTCCAATAAAACAACTGTTGTTTAAAGGTTTTCAGTTACTATATTATATAATATTAATAAAAAGAATTGCTTTCTTTAGACCCTTGCTGTTACAATAACAAAATTAATTATTCACTGATACAAAGTTTTCCAAAATTAAATTTCTATTTTCAAACTCATTTTCGACAGATCAAACGAAACGTTTTCTGGTCGATTTTTGACATGTGAAGAAAAAATTTCCTTCGGTTACATACGAAAACCGAATACTCAATGTCAAAAACCATTGTTTTCCAAAGTTCAAAGCTACCATGTTAAATTACAAGCGTACAATTTAATAGAAAAGGTACATACTGTGGACGCCATTAAAGTTTATTAGTAATTATTTTTGAAAGTGATAAATCATATTTTGAGGAATTTTTGTGGGTAGGGGTCTTTTTTTTTTTTTAGTTCACATGAAGGAAATGTAAGACTAAAAGAATAGAAAATAAAACAATTGCCTTCATCTTATATTTAAAAAATACTTAATTTTTCGTGCATAAAATCGAGTTCTATTGCATACTTTCCAGTTCGTATCCTCTGTTTCTTTTCCATAGAAAAAGACCTGGCATGGCCTGATGGTTAGGGCGATCGAATCATAATTTCAGGGTCGCAGTTCGAACTAAATATGCTCGTCCTTTGAGCCGTTGGGAATTGTTATAATGTGAAAATCAATCCCACTATTCGCTGGTAAAAGAGTAGCCCAACAGTTGGTGGTGGGTGGTGATGACTAGCTGCCTTCCCTCTAGTCTTACACTGCTAAATTAGGGCTACACGAGGGCTATTTGCGCTAATCGTCACTAATTTAGCAGTAAAAAACGAACATGTTTAATATGACGGGAATATTCGAACCCGCAACCCTCATATTTCGAGTCGAGTGCCTTAATCACCTGGCCATGCTGAAAACCCGTATCTGGACAAGTGTTCGTAACATTCTCACCGTATCTTTTCTCCTTCTGTAGCTGGTATGCAGAACTAGAAAGACAATTTTCTTCCATGGCACACTGCAAATACAAGAGTTCCTTTACTTCCAGATGCGATGACCGTTCGATCTCCTTTTCGTCTGGGACGAGATCAGGCATATCTTTGAACGGAAACAAATATATTCTCTTGTAACTATAAAACTTTATTAGAGCATATAAAACCTAAAATAAAATCAACATTCTTTTTTTTTATTAAAATCATTGTGTTCGTCTCCAGGGTTAAGAACTGTGGATAAACAATCTCTCATGATGATAGAACCGATTACCCGTGGCTACAGTACCTTAGATTTGCGAGTGACGTGTTCATGACGTCATATTTGCACTCTGAGAATGGAGAAAAATAAAATTCTCCATGACGGGAAACGGATGTATGTGTTTGAGTGTTTTCTTATAGCAAAGCCAAACTGGGCTATCTTTTTTGCCCACTGAGGAGAAATGAGCTCCTGGTTTTAGCGTTGTAAATTCAAAGACTTACCGATAATCCAATGGGGAGCGACGGGAAACCGAAACAAAATCGTGACCCCTATTACAAATCTACATGCACGCAGAATAAAACTTTCGCGAAGTTGAAGATTGCACATCACGTAATAAAAAAGGTTTTCCAGTATCATATAAGCAAAAGTTCCATTATAGTATAATGATGATTATTATTATTATCTGCAAACCTAAATAATAAAAGTCACAGTAAAGGGCTTCTATTTTATTCATGTGTATAATTTATTTTATTTTTATTATTATTCTCCACAAAATTAAATAATGAAAGTAACAAAAGGGCTTCTATTTCTTTTTTATGTATAATTTTATTATTATTTCCCCAAAAGTAAGTAACGAAAGGGACAATTCTTCTACTCACTTTTCTTGAGTGATGGAAACCTTAAAGTGACCCAAAACATTTTTAAAGATATTTATTTTAAGTTATCAATGTATCAATTCAACTTGTGGACACATGATGTTATTGGAAGGAAGATCCCTCGTTATATACGAAACACAATAACGTTTTTTATTTAAAATAACACCAATATTATAATTAATTTTACTAATTAATTCTTAGTGCTATTAGATTTTTTCCCCCACGGAGAATGAATTATTTTATTAACTGATTCTTTGAGAGACAAAGACATAAGGTTACCCAACATAAAGTAACATGTGGGCCTCACAGATAACGAACAATATAAAGCACATTCAATAGGTAAAACATGTCATATTATTTTCTTTTAAAGTTAGTTACTTTCACTAACAGTACTAAGAGAAATGTTGCCCAATGGACGACTTTTTGTGATAATCGTATCATTCATACCTCATGAAAAATTGAGTAAAAATGAACATTTTACAAAAATAAAATTCTGGAAAATGCTACTTTGGAAAAATGTTCGAATTGTGCGGATACAAACTGTAATGTTTCTATATATATATATATATATATATATAGTTAAAGTGCTACCCATTACAAAACTCCATTTTTTAGTATTGTATTTACAAATTACATCAATAAATATATAATGAAGCCCTCACGTACAACCCTAGTGAATGTCGTAGTCTTGATGCAAGGAGGATACTTTTATTTAGAATTCTGTTCTGTGATAAAAAAAAAAAGGTTGTTGCACGAATCATACTTATTTTTACAATTGTCTGAGTCTTGAAAACCCAAAGGACGAAATGTTTTGGTTATTTGTTTATATTGTAACTCAATAGATGGCGCCATATTGTGTTTATTATTTCGTCACACATGTTGCTATTTCCTTTGTAGTAAAAAGACTCGTTAGAATATTTAATATATCGAGTCGTATTACTTTTTTGTTTCGTTTTTATTATTATACCTTTATCAATATGTCGTTTGATATCTTCTAACTCAGTATAATAATTTAGAACTAACCTAAATTTTCTTTACTATACTTGGATAAAGGCCGAAAACATCTTTAAGAGCAAGCTTGTCAAATTGATAAATCAATGCGTTCTAGTCAATATATATTTTATTTTATGATTTTGCATACATCTAACAAGAATAATACACTAAATTAACTATGTGGATACATTACTTTCATTAAAACTTAATGATATTTGGTGAGTTTCGGAGTTTTTAAGCCTAGCATTTAAGTGAAAGGAGTAAGAAATTAATATATTTTTCTTCCTCAAATCCACAATTTGTTTTACCTTTTACACAAATAACGCCAGCAAAATTTCTACCGCTTCCTGGACAATCGACAGCACCAACGTTATCGTGACGACAAGATGCTAGTGTTTTTTCGTCTCCCCGACACTTCACTCCACTGAGAATCATTTGGCTACGTTGTCCTCCGAAAGAGGAACTCTGGAAGAAATACATACTGAACGTATGATACTTAGAACTAATGATAACGATGTTGATTATAAGTGTTGAATGAGTCGACAACAAACTTGACTTACATACGTTGTTGACCCCTTCTTCAGTAGCTTACCAGCGAGCCTAAAGACTTACGTCACTAAAAATCGAGTTCCGATACCATTTGTGGGCAGAACATAGAAAACCCACTGTCTAACTTATCGCTTAACAACAACCAACAAACCAATCATAAGATTGGTGTGCCATCTGATAACAGTTTTTGGAACGTTAAAAGTTATTTCAATTGTTTCTTTTAACAAATTCCTTTTAAGTTCACGTGTATGAGAGAGCGTTGATGTATATTTAAATTAAGGAAGTTTTCTAGGACACTTGTGATATTTTTGTGTTTTATAGTCCAATCATCTGAGGCAGTGGGCAAAGCTAAACCGAGATCCATTATATATTAAACATACACTTGTTAAGTCTCAAGTAGCTTAGCAGTAACTCTGCAGACTTACGACGCCAAAACCCAGTGATCCATCCCGTGGCAGGTAATGTACAGATAACCTATTGTGTAGCTTTGTGCTTGACTAGATCAAAAACCTAATGATACTTATATTCAATCACAGTTTAAAGTAAACTGAAATATTATCACACCCACTTCTTACCTGTGTAGCTGCTTTGGCAAATCCTAGGCCTAACTGTTTGCAAACCACTCCAGCCTCTAGTATCTCCCAACCATCTCCACACACAAGACCCCACTCAGTCCCTGGAATTTTGATCTCGACTCGTCCTTCCAATGGCGAGCGCCCTCCAACGAGCCGAAGGGAAAAGTTGTTTTCCTTGAGCTGCAAAAACTATTCCGTGTATTTTTCTTTCCTTGAACATTTCATATTTTTTAATGTTTTGCATATATTGTACAGACTGGAAACTTAGAAAAGTATTTGTGGTTTCGAAGGAGAAAGACTTCGAGAGAACGAAGGGTATTCTGTTATCTGTTTTATAGCAATGTTTCAACTTTATATAAAAATAATGCACAATAATGGGTAAAGGAGACTGTCTCCTTATGCAGGTCAGTTATGGAATCTTCAAACCAAAGCTGTATCTAATCATCCATACATCTATCTGTCTGTCTGACTATCCATATATCCGTTCATCTGTCTGTATCTATCCATCCTTCTCTCTGTGTCTATACGTCTATCTGTTCATCTATCTGCGCTTATCCATACTTATCTCTGGGCCCGGCATGACAGGTGGGTTAAGGCGTTCGACTCTTAATCTGAGGGTCGCGGGTTCGAATCCCGGTTGCACCAAACATGCTCGTACTTTCAGCCGTGGAGGCGTTATAATGTGACGGTCAATCCCACTATTCGTTGGTAAAAGAGTATCCCAAGAGTTGGCTGTGGGTGGTGATAACTAGCTGCCTTCCCTCTAGTCTTATACTGCTAAATTAGGGGACGGCTAGCGCAGTGCGAAATTAAAAAAACAAAACAAAACAATACTTATCCCTATATAGTCTAGTTGACTATATAAACAAAAATAATTTCAATACAACCGTGTCTTGTTATTCCTCAGGAAAGAACATCCTTAACATTACTCAACGTTTCCTCACATCACGAATGTATTACAGTTAAGCCTAATACATAATTCGTGGTTACATAGCAAGTTGAACCGATAACCATTTACATAACTTACAAGCGTAACAAGTCGAACGTATAACTAACTGATGGTTACATGAGTTACAATAGCAAGTTGGACTTACAACTTGTGGTTACGTAAGTTACAAAGATATTACGTCGAAGTTACAACTAGTAGTTACATAAGTTACGAACGTAATAAGTTGAACCTATAACTGGTGGTTACTACATGAGTTAGAAGAGTCGAAAGTTGTAAGAGCAAGAAGACAGAAACTTGAACACAAAATTGAAAAAAAAAAAATCCAATATTTCTATAAATTTCAGAACCGTTTTTATTTATGTGAATTATTACATTCCTATTAAAAACGTATTGTGATTAATGTTTCACCAAAATGTCACACGCTATACACAGTATCAAGGGCTAAACAGTATTAATATTCTGGTAAAAAAACGTAACACGACCAACTATATCCCATGTTTTTATGTTAAATATACGACAACGCACCAAGCTTTTTAGTGAATATAGACACAACCAGGTGCAATATTTTTTATAATATACGTAAAATCATTGGTACTTTTCTGTGCACACGAACACGTGCCAAGTTCTTCCTTTTAATTAATAAAAATATAAACACTGACACAGACGATTCAATATGCTGCATGCGCCTCAACAATCTATACGGTGGCCAAAAACATCAGCCAACGTGTACAATAATACAAATAGTCGTAGTCATAAACATCAGCCAACTTGTACAATAATACAAATAGTCGTAGTCATAAACATCAGCCAACTTGTACCATAATACAAATAGTCGTAGCCATAAATATTAGTCAACTTGTACAATGATACAAATAGTCGTAGCCATAAATATTAGTCAACTTGTACAATGATACAAATAGTCGTTGCCATAAATATTAATAAACTTGAACAATAATACAAATAGTCGTAGCCATAAATATTAGTCAACTTGTACAATGAGAAATAAATAAATACGATGTAATCTTAACTAAAACTTTAAACGTACAAAGAGAGGTTGTATTTACAAATTTCGTATTCCGTTTACCGGGATGTTCTGGTTTGTAATTACACGAATATAAACAAAGTAAACATTATTTTAAAATTCCCTATTTTAAATGTAACAGAAACTACTGATGTTTGAGGTATGTGATAATACTTAGATGGTAAACAAGTTGTAAGGAGTAATGTATAGAAGGGATGAAGTTTAGCCTTACTTTCTCGAGTATTACATACGTTATTATAATAAATCATATTTACACGAACTGACTCCGGTACTTCTTTACCAGCAGAGCTGGATGAGGAAGAATTTTGTTGTGGATGATTTCTTTGGCATACAACACCAGCGACCTCTGATGGATTGCAGTCATGTATACCCCAGCCATCAAACGGGCAGTCCTGTAACCTCCTTTCTTTTCCAGTACAGTATAAGTTATCCATCCATACCTGAGACGCTAGAAACAAGATGGAAGAAACTAAAGTTGTAACAAATAACATATTCGTTGTTCACTTTACGTGACCAAGTGTCTTAAGGTGTGTGACTCGTAATCTGAGGATCGCGGGTTCGCATCCCCGTCGCGCCAAACATGCTCGCCCTTTCAGCCGTGTGGGCGTTATAATGTGACAGTCAATCCCACTTTTCGTTGGTAAAAGAGTAGCCCAAGAGTTGGCGGTGGGTGGTGATGACTAGCTGCCTTCCCTCTAATCTTACACATCTAAATTAGGGACGGCTAGCGCAGATAGCCCTCGAGTAGCTTTGTGCGAAATTCAAAAGCAAACAATCAAACACTTTACGTAAACTGTACTTTTAGTTTGTGTGTGTGTTTTCTTATAGCAAAACCACATGGGGCTATCTACTAAGCCCACCGAGGGGAATCGAACCCCTGATTTTAGCGTGGTAAATCCGTAGACATACCGCTGTACTAACGGGGGTCTGAACTTTCAGTTAAAGTGTATTCGGAAAAGTCAAATGAAACACTGTTTTAACACATTGGATGACAGAATGACTCTTGACGAAGGAAAGTTAGATATTAGCTACTTTTGTTTTCCTTCACAAACCAAGACAAATCTATAAGATAGATATGGAAGATCAATTTGTATTCTTCATTTTCCACGTTTATCCTTTAGTACAATTTTATCTTTCAACTCTCTGAACATATTAATTAACGTTGACTGTGTTATAAAGGCTGTTTAATAATCCGTGTATTTCATGAAAATATTAGTTATTATGAAACATATGGTAAACATATTATTACTCTATGTAATAGCACAAAAACTAAATTAGAATATCTGAAAGGTGATGACTAATTATTTTAATAAGGACAAGTAACACTGGAATTTGACTACAGATATTAATATTTTCCAATTTTAATTAATAAAAATCAACACTTTCCGACTACAGATATGTAGTTGGTATTCCCTCACTTTTATAGAAACAAACATTCGAAGAGCGTCTAGAATGTGACATTTCCTCAAGATGTTATCAGTTGTTTTTTTTAGTTTAGCCTAACTGCCTGCGGATATTTAGCTAACAGTTAACCATTCTTATTAAAAAACAAACACAAGTTTCAAAGACAGATATCAACTAAAGAGATGCGGTATTGTTGTATTTCGTAACTTTATCACTAACTGTACTTATATGAGTCAACATCCACAGCTCGATCCCCCGCAGTAGAAAGACTGAAGATAGACCGCTGCGTAGCTTTACGTTAAAAGAAAACACAAAACAACAGTAGCAGAATTCTAAACATGATGGACGAGGCTTAACGGTCATGTGCTTTAAATAAACTATAAAATTGCATAATATGTGAATGTAACTTGTGTCTTTTTCTTAAATCCCTGTAAGCGAACTGGCATGTTCTGGTTACACAACTGATTCTAACAACTATAAATCTATTTAACTATTTTCGAGTGGACGTGTAAATCACCAACAATAAGATTTCGTGTAACAGAACGAGTTATGTGATGCACTTCAAAATAACAACCACGCAGCAATAATCTTACACTGTCCTAAAAAAATACGAAAATGTGTTCGTCTGTCCGACGTTATCAACACACACGAACCATTTCCAGCACAACAGTTAAGAATAGTATTGTGCATAGGTCTACCAATTTTTATCAAAAATCTGATAATTTTTAATGAGTTATAGAGCAAAAATAGCGGGAAAAATCGGTCCCCTCGTTAAAAGGTGGAGAATTTTTTTTTAGTTTCGTGACCTTAAATTTTGGGTTTGATCATTCAAAGACTATTCACTTCTACGTTGGGTTTTGTTTCAAATGTAAGCCAACTTTTGTCCAAATACATTCAGCCGTCTTCGAGATATCTTGCTAACAAACACACATGGGTGAAAACATAACTTCCTTCACCGTCAATAGTGGAGGTAATTATTTAATAAAATAATACGGTATCTTTTGAACTGTTTAACTTTTTCGATCCGTATTGTATTATATCACGCCTTTTACACGTGTTGTTCTGTCATTGATTGGATCTCTGATGCAGTTTCCAGAGGGCGAAGGTATCGTAAAACATGTGATAGCCTGACTAATACAATGACTTGATTGTCCATCACTACAAAGTGCAAACACGTGTCTGATGGGTCGAGCTAGGGGTGGGGTATGGGTGTCATTACAGCGGGAAAAATTGTGACAGTTCATTTCTGTAAGTGGGATGTCTATTGACATAGGCGTTTAGTACTATGAAGAACTGGATACTAGTGTCTTTATGTTCAATAGATAACATGTTATTTCTTTGCAGTTATTTCATTTAACAGAATTGGTTACAATGATTAATATATCTAGTTTCAGTTCTACCTTCATTATACACACTAGTATATTTAACCAAAACTACTTTAGAGCTTTCACTTTCGAATAAGTGCACTGACATCGTGCTACTTACTGATTTACAATAATATATCTGTAATTGTGTTATGTGTCTCGATTCTTCATTGTTAAAAGTTATTTATCTCACACAAGAAGATCCACGTTTCTATAAAAGTATCCACACAATAAAAGTAAATAACATTTGTTTTGGGTTCAAAGCTTTCACATTCTTTGTCACGGAGAGTTTCAAATAATCGTAATGATGTTTATAAATTTACCTATTTAGTCTATAAAGTTATTTTTCTGGAAGATCAGTTCTACTATTTCTTAAGTAGTAAGATTACTTTTAATAATATGTGGCTCTAGTGCATAAGATCCGTGTGTGACATATTCATGACGTCATACCTGTACCCTGAGAATGGATAAAATAAACATCCTCCGTGACGAGAAATAGAGGTAAAACGAGAAAGTCGTGACCCCTGTTGCAAATCTACATGCACGCAGGACTAAAATTTCGCGAACTTGGAGGTTCCATTTCAGTAATAATTTTTTTTTTCCAGTATCATATAAGCAAGAGTTCCACTATATTATGATTTTTCATTTATGGTTTAATATTTGTATTCATGGCTAACATAAATCTCCTCAGGTGGTCAAATCTCGTGAGATATTATTGGGTTTACGGCCGAAAATAGTTAACAGCGAGAATACCCAACAGATGAAACAATGGATTCTGATCTTTACAAGTGAAGTATGAAAAAAAAGTATACTCAATTAACTATAATGATGGTCAGTTTGATTTCTAGTTGATCTTTAAGTGCATAGCTAACTATGATCAGGAGTTATTATAATCTAACAACTGTTTTTTTTTTTTCAAAGTATAAAATTCTACAAAATTATAAATCATAGACGAAAAGTGACCTGAAGAGATGAACCTTGGTGCAATAAACATTGGGCAGTCATAAACTGTGAGATGAGGCAAGAGGCATAACTAAAGTTTCTTTGTTTTTGCCTTTATCTGACCTAATAACAAAACTACATCAGTAAGAAGAAAGACTCGACAGAATGATCTGGAACTTAATTATCAATAGAAGGAATGAGGAAGCTTGGTGTTTTGGATAGCTGCCAGAAAAAATAAAATAAATAAGTAAAAGGAGAGAAATTGGTTATTATTCGTGACCTTGGAAGGACACGACTTGATCTTCCTGCTGGGAAATTCAAGGTCGTGATGACTGCTTGGTTTGAAAATGAAAATAAAAATTGCTTCTTACCCAGTTTCACTAAACAAGCGTTTGAAACGTAAACAAATAAAAACAAAACCTGAACTTAACTGTCAGGGATATAAAAAGATAATAGGCCCGGCGTGGCCAAGCGATTAAGGCGTTCGACTCGTAATCCGAAGGTCACGGGTCCCAATCCCGGTCGCACCAAACAT
Source organism: Tachypleus tridentatus (assembly GCF_004210375.1). Classification (NCBI taxonomy): domain Eukaryota; kingdom Metazoa; phylum Arthropoda; class Merostomata; order Xiphosura; family Limulidae; genus Tachypleus; species Tachypleus tridentatus. Next base: position 149,652,080 of record NC_134832.1, on the reverse strand, counting down.
GCTCGCCCTTTCAGCCGTGGGGGCGTTATAATGTTACGGTCAATTCGTTGGCATAAGAGTAGCCCAAGAGTTGGCGGTGGATGGTGATGACTAACTGCCTTCCCTGTTGTCTTACACTGCTAAATTAGGGACGGCTAGCGCAGATAGACCTCAAGTAGCTTTGCGCGAATTTCAAAACAAACAAACAAATAAAAAGATAATAGATTTCATTTTACCTTCTTGAGGCCTGGATACAGTACAGTAGAAACGAATAAGATGTTTAGTCACCGCAGTTAGGAATACTGAATTTACACATAAAACATGGTGACAGAACTATTTGTTCCTCTTTTCTCCTTGACTCTTGTTTCCTATACATAAACTCAGTTATTTTAATAATCTGTATTTGTAATTATTTCGCTCCTTCCGCTGAACTATTTGATAGCAGAAATCTCTGTTTTAATAATTATTCTAATACTTTATAAATGGTCTCACACAGCTTCCTGATACTTTGTTCCGTTACGATTACCACAGGTTACAAGTGGCCTTGCACAAAGTCCTGTTACTTTGTTCAGTTATGGTTACCAAAGGCCACAAGTGGTCCCTCAAAAGGTCCGTTTCGTTATGATTACCACAGGTTCCAAGTAGCCTTGCACAAATTCCTGTTACTTTGTTTAGTTATGGTTACCACAGCTTACAGGCGGTCTTTCACAAAGTTCTGTTACTTTGTTCAGTTATGGTTACCATAAACCACAAGTGGCCCCTCAAAAGGTCCGTTTCGTTATGATTACCACAGGTTCCAAGTAGCCTTGCACAAATTCCTGTTACTTTGTTTAGTTATGGTTACCACAGCTTACAGGCGGTCTTTCACAAAATCTATTTCATTGTTATTACCACAGGTAACAGAGGGCCTTACTCAAGATCTTTTCCCTTGTGGTTACAACAGATTTTAAGTGGTCTTGTTTCATTACGTGTCGTCCCCGTAAGTGCACTGCAATATTATTGCTAGACTCTACTTAGAAAAAATTAGAAACCGAGGTTTCATGTTATTACTTAATTGTGAAATGACAATAAATTTATCCTACTATTTGTACAAATTGTTACACATTAGGCTATCTTTGATGTGCTCATCGCAGGTATCTAACCCAAATTTTATTACTAATATTTGAATTACAGTTAGTTTCAAATCTTTTTTTTTACTGATTTCATTGTTTCACTGATTGTCTTACATCTTTGTACTTTTAATATGTTCTGTCCTCTTTGCATAACTCTCTTCAATAAAGTAAATCATCTTGCCAACCATACACGTTAGATATATCGGAAAGGCTATTCGATTGCTGGATAATTCTTAAGAACACTGTTGTCATTATAACTTTTAACTGACAAAACCAATAAAGTAATTACCATGACAAAATATCGAACATATTGTTGAATTATTGGATATTTTAACAGTCTTATAAAAATTGTACCCAAAATGTTATCACCAATATTAAAGTGTGACCAGAGTTGTACAATCAGTATAAAAACATGATGAAAAAGGCACAATCAATATGAAAGTCTGATCACAATGATAATGATAAATACTAGTATAAAAGTCTAGTCTGTAACAACTTTACTGTTGTACATTTATTTTAATGCCTATTTTTGTTTCAGTGTAGAAGTTTTATACATGTGGCGTATATTGTTGGATATGTATAGCTCAAGTCCCTCCCGTTCTCTAAATTTGTAGAAGATTCTCGAGAGCAAGAATCAATACGTGGTTTATGCTGCTCCCTTTCTCTCTAAAAGACCGTACGAATTATGATAAGGTTAAAGCAACTATTTTCAAGTCATACGAATTGGTGGTTTTATTAACACATAAAATCACTTTTCATAAAAAGAAATTTATACCGGCTCAGCTAAAGCCTGTAACTGTTCAATCTACTAAAGCTAAGAATTATTATAAAAAATCCAGCTCCTCTAGTTCAAAATCTTCTGACAGTCAGGATGAAAATTCATCAAAATTATCAAGGTTTGTCTGCTATTTTTGTAAAAAAACAAAAAAAAACTGGTCATGGTATGTCGAATTGTTGGTCTTTTAAAAAGGAGGCAACACTCAGTGTGGTCATGTCTACATATGGACGTAGGTTCACCAGATCACCCGAAGTTGTTGAGTTAGCCACTAATAAGAAGGCTGCTGTAATGAAGGGGGTGGGGATTTAGACATTGTGTGTCTGTTGGTCCTGTGTCTTTGACAAATGACACTGTTAATCCTATACACATACGTATCTTACATGATACTTGGTGACTTAATCACTGTTTTTAGAAGGTGTATTGTCTTTAGATTCGAGTTCATTCACTAGTGAGTCTGTCATTGCTCAGGGTATTCAGTGTGTCTTTGTTTATGTTCCTCTTCATAACATTTATTCAGCATCAAAGAGTTTCTGAACCAGACGTTGTTGGAATAAGACGTACTCTGCTAATTAAAGCTGTATCATTAAGTTGTTGGGAAACGATATAGCTGGGGGAAATTGTTGTTGAACCTAAGATGGTTAACGAGCCAATCACTGTTTCATCTAGAGATGATGTTGTTGTTAAGGAAAGTCCAAATATGTTTCTCTTGTATGTTGTGACTAGAGTTCAGGCTAAGAAATCAAGCCAAAAACATACGATAGACACGTGTTCATATGATGACGTTATAGATTTACAAATATGTTTCTCTTGTATGTTGTGACTAGAGTTCAGGCTAAGAAATCAAGCCAAAAACATACGATAGACACGTGTTCATATGATGACGTTATAGATTTGTCTCGGACATTTTTTGGATCCAACAAGAATCTTGTGAACAACTATCCCACTGGTAATTGTTTGGTGAGTGACAATGATGAACGTGAGGGATCTGGTTCACCTGGTGAAGTTCCGTTTGCTAGAAGTAAACAGGTCGATGAGCAAAAAATGAGTCCACAGATACCTTCACTATTTAAATATGAACTGCCAGAGAATGAACTGGAGAAAATTCCAAATTATTACTTTTTCAAAAATGGTGTGTTCATGAGAAAATGGAGACCACCAGATGTACCGGCTTCAGAGAACTGAGCTGTAGTTTATCAAATTGTTGTTCCAAAAGCATATCTTTCTAATATATTGAAAGTTGCCCATTAAAAGTGAGATAGGATTAGTAAAACTGTTTTAAAAGTGTGATCAAAATGGTACAACCATTAGAAAAGTGTGATCAAAATGGTACAACCATTGGAAAAGTGTGATCAAAATGGTACAACCATTGGAAAAGTGTGATCAAAACGGTACAATCATTGTAAAAGTGTGATCAAAATGATAAAAATATTGTAAAAGTTTAACCATAATGGTATTACCAGTATAAGATTCTAACCAAAATGGTATTATCAATAAAAACGTGATACCATAAAGATAATACATTATAAAATGTTGAGTAAAGTGATAAAACCATTGTAAAGGCTTAACCACAATGGCATTACTACTATAAAAGAATGTCCAAAATGGTTTTCCAACATAAAAAAGTCATTTTAAAAAGATATTATGACATAAAATGTTGACCAAAATTGTCCAACCAATACAACAGCATAAAATTACTAAACTTCCACCGGCGTTAAATTTATCTATTTTTACACAGTATAGAAAGCCAAGGTCAACTCTATGTTAACAAAGACGTTTTCTTAATGCTCAAAGTTTCTACGGAGCAAATATATATAATTAACTGATCTGTACAGAGTTCGGTGACGTCGATACTAAACGTCATTCTTAATTTCAAAACATGAGATTTATGTAATAAGTTAGAAAAACAGCCAGTGAAAATTTTAAAAACAGCCCTAACACAATTCTTCTTTATTAAAATAATTAATGTGATTTGTAAAACAAAAAAAACAGTACGCCATTTTCTTCCGTTATAAAGCCCCAAGATGTCGCTATTTTCCCTCTGGATCCTGGTATTTTAGAAACACGTTTTTGTTATTTAGCTCTAGTGCTTGTTTGGTGTCCTGGAGTCAGCTAACGAGCTTTGCATTTTAAAAGTACAATTGCAACTGTTTATGAATCGAACAAAGCGAATTATTTAGGCCAATATATAAAACAAAATGTTCTGACAGTTGTGCATCAATTCTATATGTTGTTTCATATATACAGTTTTCTGTACCTAATATTATGTAGGAGTGTATTTTCATGTATTTCCAGAAATTTGGTTCTGTTTTATGATAACAGCAAACTTCACAGAGATACGATTATTCTTATCCGTTTTCCTGCCAAATGAACTCGAGGTTGTCACTAGGAAGATATAAACCTTTGATGAGTAAGACAACTTCTAGACACTGCATCAAATAAGAACTATCTAAAAGCTACATTTACACCCCAGTCGACTTATATCGCTAGAAACTGAGTTTCGATACCTGTGGTAGGCCGAGCACAGATAGTCCTTTGTATAACTTTGTGCTTAACTACTAGCCAGCCTTCCAGCGGCACAGCAGTATGTCTTCGGATTCACGCTCCTAGAAACTGGGTTTCGATACTCGTGGTAAGCAGAACACAAACAGCCCTTTGTGTAGCTTTTTGCTTAACTACCACCCAAAGCTACATTCATAACCTCAAGAAAAACTAACGTGTTTGTTTTTTTGTAAAGAAAACCCACAATGAGATATCTACTATGTTCACCTTAAGGAATCGAACCACGCATTTTAACGTTGTAAATTCGAAGATGTACCGTTGCTCTACCAGAAAACCTGCAAAACCTACAGTCAGACTTTCTATGTTCCTATTTGCTTTTATATTTATTGCAAATATTTAAAATGTTTGTACTTACCTGGAAAAATATAGATTAATAAACATTATATTTACTGACATATATATCTTATAGATGTTAATAATATCTATATACATTATAGTTGACGACATTATCTATATATTTTATATGTGTTAACAATATCTATATACATTATAGTTGCTGACATTATCTATATATCTTATAGATGTTAATAATATCCATATACATTATAGTTGCTGACATTATCTATATATCTTATAGATGTTAACAATATCTATATACATTATAGTTGCTGACATTATCTACATATCTTATAGATGTTAATAATATCCATATACATTATAGTTGCTGACATCATCTATATATCTTATAGATGTTAACAATATCTATATACATTATAGTTGCTGACATTATCTGTATATCTTATAGGTGTTAACAATATCTATATGCATCATAGTTGACGACATTATCTATATATCTTATAGATGTTAATAATATCCATATACATTATAGTTGCTGACATTATATATCTTATAGGTGTTAACAATATCTATATGCATCATAGTTGACGACATTATCTATATATCTTATAGGTGTTAACAATATCTATATACATTATAGTTGCTGACATTATCTATATATCTTATATGTGGTAACAATATCTATATATCTTATATGTGGTAACAATATCTATATATATTATAGTTGCTGACATTATCTATATATCTTATAGATGTTAACAATATCTATATATATTATAGTTGCTGACATTATCTACATAACTTATAGATGTTAATAATATCCATATACATTATAGTTGCTGACATTATATATCTTATAGGTGTTAACAATATCTATATGCATCATAGTTGACGACATTATCTATATATCTTATAGGTGTTAACAATATCTATATGCATCATAGTTGACGACATTATCTATATATCTTATAGGTGTTAACAATATCTATATACATTATAGTTGCTGACATTATCTATATATCTTATATATATCTATATATCTTATATGTAATAATAATCCATATATATTTATAGTTGCTGACATTATCTATATATCTTATAGATGTTAACAATATCTATATAATTATAGTTGCTGACATCATCTATATATCTTATATGTGGTAACAATATCCATATACATTATGGTTGTTGACATTATCTATATATCTTACAAGTATTAATATCTATATACATTATAGTTGCCATTATCTTTGTTATATCTTACATGGTTGATTTTATGTCTTACAGGGTGCATAAAAACAAATTGTTCTTACAAATTTGCAAAAAATAAAATAAACGTTCCTCTTGGTTGTTCTTACATTTTATTGATGTTTGCATTCTTGTCTGTTATACATTTTTAGAGGATTATGAATTCTTCAATTAACAGAAGTTTAGCTCAATTCCTTCTTTTTGGCTATACACTTCTATTCAATTATTCTATAGTAAACTTTATGATCTAGTGGTTAAACAAATGAACTGATCAAAGTTAACAGTCTAATTTAACACTCTCTAAAATTAGTTGTAATGTGTTATGTAATCTTAGTAATGGCAATACAGGATTATAAAAAGTAAGAACTACAAATGTGGTATTGTAATGATGTATACATGATAATACAGGATCAGATAAATTAAGAACTCTATCTGTGGTACTGTAATGATGTATACATGATAATACAGGATCAGATAAATTAAGAACTCTAGCTGTGGTACTGTAATGATGTATACATGATAATACAGGATCAGATAAATTAAGAACTCTAGCTGTGGTACTGTAATGATGTATACATGATAATACAGGATCAGATAAATTAAGAACTCTAGCTGTGGTACTGTAATGATGTATACATGATAATACAGGATCAGATAAATTAAGAACTCTAGCTGTGGTACTGTAATGATGTATACATGATAATACAGGATCAGATAAATTAAGAACTCTAGCTGTGGTACTGTAATGATGTATACATGATAATACAGGATCAGATAAATTAAGAACTCTAGCTGTGGTACTGTAATGATGTATACATGATAATACAGGATCAGATAAATTAAGAACTCTAGCTGTGGTACTGTAATGATGTATACATGATAATACAGGATCAGATAAATTAAGAACTCTAGCTGTGGTACTGTAATGATGTATACATGATAATACAGGATCAGATAAATTAAGAATTCTAGCTGTGGTATTGTTGTGACCTATGCAAGTTTACCAATCAAGAATTTAAATGTTCAAAAAGTCTGTAAAATATGTTTAAATGACGTTTATGTGTTTACTGTTATGTATTTTGTGTTATTTACAGCTAAACTATAAATTCTTCAACAGAACAACTCACACGATCTTATTCTTATTAAGCACTTTAATAAGGCTACTACTATAACCTGCACATCTTAGGTTTCAAAGTTAACTTTAAAGAACTCCGAACCGGTATAACAACCTACAAGTGTTCAGAGTGAAACTCCGAACCGGTATAACAACCTACAAGTGTTCATAGTGAAACTCCGAACCGGTATAACAACCTACAAGTGTTCATAGTGAAACTCTGAACCGGTATAACAACCTACAAGTGTTCATAGTGAAACTCTGAACCGGTATAACAACCTACAAGTGTTCATAGTGAAACTCTGAACCGGTATAACAACCTACAAGTGTTCATAGTGAAACTCTGAACCGGTATAACAACCTACAAGTGTTCATAGTGAAACTCCGAACCGGTATAACAACCTACAAGTGTTCATAGTGAAACTCCGAACCGGTATAACAACCTACAAGTGTTCATAGTGAAACTCTGAACCGGTATAACAACCTACAAGTGTTCATAGTGAAACTCCGAACCGGTATAACAACCTACAAGTGTTCATAGTGAAACTCCGAACCGGTATAACAACCTACAAGTGTTCATAGTGAAACTCTGAACCGGTATAACAATCTACAAGTGTTCATAGTGAAACTCTGAACCGGTATAACAACCTACAAGTGTTCATACTGACAACAAACAAAAATTGTAGCATAACGTTTTAAGAAAATTTTTCTTCTTTTTACATCAGTTATAATTTGAACCCTTGGTAACAAGCATTTACTGAATTAAGGAACGTAACATTTAAATATGTATGAATTAACTCTTACTACAATACCATGCTACATCGATAAAACACAAAATATATTTAGATATACTTTGTCCTTGATGGTCATCATATACTAAGTTTAGAGATACAGTGCGTAAACGTGTCTACTTTTCTGAGAGATCCCGATGTCATCCAATCAAGTTTTACATCCGGGCTGTCGATCGCCCTCTAGTGATAATTATACCCACCAAATTTGAATATGAATTTTGCTAACTCCACGTTTCTTCATATTTATACTTCGTCGAGGAAACAGTACAACGACACAAGTTATGTTCACATGTTTTTTTTTTGACTCTCTGGAAATATTAGTGTATTTCAGGTGAATAGTAACAAAGAGATCCGAAATTTATATTTGAGATTTTGTTTGCAATTAGTAACTGTATTTTCGCGCTGTAATGCGAAACAACACATTTTGAAAAGCCAATAGTGCCTTTTTCTTCCGTAAGTGTGTATTCTACAGCAAAGTCACATCGTGCTCTCTGCTGTGTCCACCGAGGGGAATCGAACCCCTGATTTTAGCGTTGTAAATCCGAAGACTTACCGTTGTCCCACCAGGGGACGTTCTGTAAGTAAGTAAGCATTGATATATATATTATATATAAATATTATATTTCTATTATATATATTTACGAATGTCATCTTAATTTTCCTTAATTGTGTAATTTTGTTATACGGTTTACTTTGCATTATTATCTTAATATATGAATATACAAGTCACTAGAATTCTTTATAATGGCCGAAACTCTCCAGATATTATTTGAATTACGTCTGATAACATCGCTAACCGCTAGGGTACTTTTGGACTGCATTTTAAGGATTCTTATATTTAAAATAATAAATTTCAAGTACTTTGATCGTGGTTTGGTGTTACTTTTATGAAATAAGCTTCTATTGAAAGACATTAACTTACATGAAGCATGTCCAAAAACAGAATCTCCGGTAGATCTCTCCGCCCCTGGATAACCTAGCAAACGACAGACAATATTCGCTTCCCTTTGGTCCCATTCGTCATCGCATATATACCCCCAGCGGCCAACATGGTATATCTGCACGTTTCCTTGATTCGCTCTATGTCCTCCAATCAGACGAATTGCACCTTCTGGTATTGCACGGGGACGACGACGAAAAAACATTCGTCGAGAAGGTGACAGGTAACTTTGACGATAGAAATATCGATACCATTGTCCATCTACTGAAACGATAAGAAAGGTAGTTACCACAAACCAAAACGTTGTAAGAAATATTACTCGCCGAAGAAACACATTGGTTAAAGAATCAGTCATTGTAATTCACAGATTTTGTTCAGCGTTCAGCTGTATAACATAACCAAACTTCCAGTGTATTGCCAACAGTCTATTGAAAAACAAGGTTATTGATTAAGACGCCGTAGCAGCTCGTACTTTATACTTCAGATATGGAGGGGGGGAATTCCAACTAAGGGGTTAATATATTAGTCATTGCTTCCTAAATTTCTGTCAAAGATTGTCAGCCAATTCCTTATATTTTGATGCTGGCTTAAGCCTAGTAACAACCAAAACACGTGGCATATCGTCATGATTTTATTATACTTGCTCACTGCCACGCCTCCCTTAACTTCTTGTCCAATGAACAACCGCTTGATGCTGGATATTTATGTGCAAATACTGTTTGTGTGTCCGATAAGAATGCTGGTTATTTTTCAGCATCATTTTTTCTTCAGCTATGTTAACAACTATTTTATTGACTGTTTAAACTATTTTGTTGTTTGCTTGGTCCTAATTCTTCAGCATTACCCTGTATGCCGCTATTTCAAAAGTAAAAATACCAAGTTTAAACATCTTTTACATAAGTATTAATCTGTGCGTGTTAGGTTTTTGTCTTAAAACATGTGCATATGAGAGTTAACACTAACCACTTAGTTTCTAAAATAGCTTCTTCCCCATCAAACTGACACGTTTTGTGCACGTTGTTGAATATTGTGTACAACACTGCAGGTTATTTTATTATCACTTACGTAAAGGAAAAATCTGTTGATCAACAAGCGAGTTTATGAAACACAAATACTCGTGTATAAAAGGAATAGTCTTAACAGTTCCCCGTAGGAAGTTTCAAGCTCTTATTAGAAGACTGCGAAGTAACTTGTTTAATAGTGAATAGGGACAGAAGTGTGGAACAGAGTATAGGTTTCTATTCATGAGCGTGCAGCGCAGGGTTGTGGAAACTCCCTCCGAGTAATAGCAGATTCAGTTGGATCGTGTGAGCTCGTGCTCAAAACCTATAATAACCTCTATGTAGTTTTAAAATGTACAAAACTGACCATGAGACTTGTATGAAGCATAGTGATATGTACCAACCCTTACACTGGATATAATCAAACACGTACATTACACCCATCCATACATGAGGTATTATCATACACACACATTATACCATACTAATATGAAGCATAGTGATATGTACCAACCCTTACACTGGATATAATCAAACACGTACATTACACCCATCCATACATGAGGTATTATCATACACACACATTATACCATACTTATATGAAGCATAGTGATATGTACCAACCCTTACACTGTATATAATCAAACACGTACATTACACCCATCCATACATGAGGTATTATCATACACACACATTATACCATACTTATATGAAGCATAGTGATATGTACCAACCCTTACACTGGATATAATCAAACACGTACATTACACCCATCCATACATGAGGTATTATCATACACACACATTATACCATACTTATATGAAGCATAGTGATATGTACCAACCCTTACACTGGATATAATCAAACACGTACATTACACCCATCCATACATGAGGTATTATCATACACACACATTATACCATACTTAAGACATCATCACAGATACAGTTACATACTTCCCACTGTTGTCTGCACGGGAAATGATATACAGTTACACCTAACCCACCAACACATGGGGCATGATAACATACATAAATATCAAACTCACCTATACACAGGAGCATGATGATATACTGACACACCTAACATACCAACACATGGGGCATGATGACATACATAAATATCAAACTCACCTATACACAGGAGCATGATGATATACTGACACACCTAACCTACCAACACATGGGGCATAATAATATACATAAATATCAAACTCACCTATATACAGGAGCATGATGATATACTGACACACCTAACCTACCAACACATGGGGCATGATAACATACATAAATATCAAACTCACCTATACACAGTACCATGATGATATACTGACACACCTAACATACCAACACATGGGGCATGATGACATACATAAATATCAAACTCACCTATACACAGGGTCATTATGATATACTGACACACCTAACATACCAACACATGGGGCATGATAATATACATAAATATCAAACTCACCTATACACAGGAGCATGATGATATACTGACAGACCTAACCTACCAACACATGGGGCATGATAATATACATTAATATCAAACTCACCTATACACAGGATCATTATGATATACTGACACACTTATTTTCCTGATAGTTGTGGTATGGTGATACATATACAAGCCCATTTCACCGGTAGATGAACGTGATGATACACATACGTATACATCTGTTAACCTACCCGTGACTCGCACGCACACATATAAAAACATACTTTCGTCAGCAGTATAATGTTACAAGATATTAACAAGTTGGCCATACATGTCACAGATAACCAAACCTGCACATCCATCATCATTATCAAAGGTGTAAAATTCAAATTAACTACATCACGGTGATGTCTAATAATGGAAGTGCATTTCTAAAAAACATGTAAGGTCAAATGATTAATATATATTGATATATACTTACATTACTCGCACATTGACAGCTGATGATGTTAAGTTTGAGGTACCCCTCCTCAGAGGTACAGCAATGTGTGCCTACGGACTTACAATGCTAGAAACCGGGTTTCGATACTCGTTGTTAGCACAGCACAGATGGTCCCTTATGTAACCTTGTGCTTAATTACAAGCAAACAAAAAAACAATTTTTGAGCTTAATAACGTCAGTTGTTTAAATAATACACAAAATCCTGGAGATGAGGTTTTCTACACATATAGTTTTGCTTAGTGAAGATAATTTTGTAAGATACTGACTTGCTTGGAGAAGACATATTCGTAAGATACTGACTTGCTTGGAGAAGACATATTCGTAAAATACTGACTTGCTTGGAGAAGACATATTCGTAAGATAGTGGCTTACTTGGAGAAGACATATTCGTAAGATAGTGGCTTACTTGGAGAAGACATATTCGTAAGATACTGACTTGCTTGGAGAAGACATATTCGTAAGATACTGACTTGCTTGGAGAAGACATATTCGTAAGATACTGACTTGCTTGGAGAAGACATATTCGTAAGATACTGACTTGCTTGGAGAAGACATATTCGTAAGATAGTGGCTTACTCGAAAGGGAGTTTTTCGTAAAATACTGGCTTTCTTTTGTTGGATATTATGTAAATATACTGACCTGCTTCAGGGATATTTTCTTAAAGTACTGACTTAAGTCTCAGATTTAAGACTGACTTCCATTACTCTTGTGTTAGTGATTTTCCGAAACTAATGTTTAATTACTGAAATATGGAATAAACGTTAAGCAGCCACTTCCTTTGATAATTCCGTGTTTCTTACATTCTTCCCATGATTCAATGCACTTCGTCAGTCCAATGACACACAAATGCCTATCATTATCCGTTATTATATATTTTATAATTCAACTTTGCCCGTTACGTCATTATATAGGTTTAATACAAGTTATTATAGATCAGTAAAATCTGTATCAGTTTATTAGAAGAATTTGAAAAGTAAAGCAGTTAAAGAATTAATAACCACAGAAAACTCGTTCTAGGCTTAAGTCGTGAGAGTAAACTATCCAACTATAAAGATCATTCATATAATTTGATTTTCAAATTCTGTATTTACGAAATGAAGCATTTAACAATTTTGAATGTTTTTATTATATAATTTTCATACCGCTTGTAACAATGAACGTAAAAAAGAACGATGAATTCCGTTCGACAACAAATTCAGAAATATATAATATATATATATATATAATAGCCTGTACTGACTATCTAGCCAATAATACCAGTTTACCACGTAAAATATTATTTTAAAAATAACACCGACTACCTAATTTAATGTTCTTCAGTGAATCAGCAGTAAATCATATGATTTGCAACGCTAAAATCTGGGGTTCAGTTCCGCAGATAACCTATTGTGTAGTTTCCGCTAATAAAAACAAACAAAAGATGGGTATAACCTGTTTGAAACATTCCTAATGGATAACTTTCATGGATAACAAGCCTCTACCTTCTTTAAAACAAGCGATTAAGTTGCCAAATCCTGAAAACACTAAGAAACTTTGAAAGGTTCACAAACGTTTATTCACGCTGCTGAAGCCCACTATCAAATGTGGAGAGTCATCCATCAATGTCACACTTCCATAAGGTGTGGTTTTCCAACGCATGGGCGAAGGCAATAGAGTTGACAAATGAAAAGTCGTTAACCTTGACAAACAGAATAAGAGACTTGGCAGAAGTTAGTAGAAAACGGGAGTTGATTTTAAGGATTTCATAACTCATTGTTCCTCTCAGTTTCGTTTCTGTCTTATTTTTCTTTACTAAACGTTTCTTGCTATGAAGAATGAAATGAACACGATTTTAGTTTTTTTCTTTAGTTTCAGTGTTCGTAAGAGATACCGACCATTTCATATTCTATTATATTCGAAAGTCCATTTTTTTACTTGTTGACAAAAGTATGATTTATCACTTTTTTTCTTTCTTTCCGACGAAGGTACTGAATAATTAAGCAGATAGCTAGTATATAACACAGAGAACAGTTTCTAGTAATTCATGGACACACCACAATTGTTAATAACCTACAGAATAGCTTCTGTTAACTCTTCAACATACCATACTTGTTGATAACCTACAGAACAGCTTCTACTAACTCTTCAAGACACCATACTTGTTGATAACCTACAAAACAGTTTCTAGTAACTGTTCATCATACCACGTGTTAATAACCTATTCAATTATTTCTAGCAAGTCTTCAACATCCCGCACATGTTTACAACCTACAGAATAACTTACAGTAATTCCTCAAACATATTACACTTGTTGTTAACCTACAGAATAGCTGATAGTAATTACACTTGTTGTTGACCTACGGAACAGCTTATAGTAATTCCTCAACATATCTCATTTGTTTTTAACCTACAAAATAGCTTATAGTGATTCCTCAACATATTACACTTGTCAACCTAAAGAACAGCTTATAGTAATTCCTCAACATATCGCATTTGTTGTTAGGCCCGGCATGGCCAAGGGTGTTAAGGCGTGCGACTCGTAATCTGAAGGTCGCGAGTTCGCATCCCCGTTGCGCCAAACATGCTCGCCCTTTCAGCCGTGGGGGCATTATAATGTGACGGTCAATCCCACTATGGTGATGACTATGGGCGGTGGTGATGACTAGCTGCGTTTCTTCTAGTCTTACATTGCTAAATTAGGGACGGCTAGCACAGATAGCTCTCAAGTAGCTTTGTGCGAAATTCCAAAACAAACAAACATTTGTTGTTAACCTACAGAATAGCTTCTAGTAACTCTTTAACATAACTCATGTTTTGTGAATAATAACATTTAGATGTTCTTTTTGTTCCTCCTTAACTCCGATTAATCTTCACAGAAGACTCTTCATATCTGAGCAGAACCATCGATATTGTCCATGGAAAATATATAGTCATGCAGTAATAACATAAAAAACAATTCATAGTCAATGACGAAAATTAATAATCCAGCTTAGTGATTAGTGTGTAAGTCCAGACAAAAAAATATCATGATTCAAATCATCTTTGGACAGGATATGAGATTTTGAGGCGAAATTTCGAGATTCTAGTGCAGTTCTTCATCAGGACAATCCAGATGAGGTCCATATAATTTGAAATACAGTCTCATCTGCTTAAAGTTTCTTTGAATTAAATAAGAAATAATTATGTTATTATGAGTGGCAATTAATATTCCAAACATAATGTGAATTTCTCAGAGTGATAAGACTGAAATAAATCTGAGTACAGTGGTACCAAGCCAGTTTATTATGTCACGAAGCTTCACAGTTTGTGAGGTGCCAATGCTGCTGTTTAGAATCTTGTATACGTGTGGTTTGAGCATGTTTATAACTGTATTGCTAGACGAAACAACGTTGTATGTGTTTTAATAATGCTTTATAACAATGTATTATAGAAACACGTGATTTTTTTGATGCAAGTATAAATTGTCATATCGCTGGTAGGTTTAATTCATCAAGGTCGTTACAGATGATCACGGGCGTTACAGAATTTTCGTGTCATTAAAGCGTTACGCTGTGAAGGGTCAGGTAGAATATGGAATGTAACAGTTGATAACGAGTGATGAGGCATTATTTGATAAAACGTGCATATTATATTGCAAGATTTCATTAGTGTTTATTTTTAATGTACGAAATCCATATGCTGGTGAGGAGGTCACCGTTTACCCTCTTCTGTCCTATAAACTTTCGGATTTGGTGTTTAATAACTTTGTTAATAGAAAAAGTTGTTTCCATAGAATATTTTGTGTCTCATTACGACTGTCATCAGGTTATATTTATGGCCACCATGGACATTTTCATAAGACTACCATTTTATCTTTTTTTTTTTTGCTATAATAACAGTTCATACCTATATTTCATACAAATTGTATATTTTGACTTCATGTGCTATTATTTTTTTCTTAAATACTTAAAATATAAGTATAAGAAAATGTTTAAAAAACACAAAATACAAATAAATCTGGCCATTGTTTTGGTTACTTATTGGGATTTTAAAAGCTATGGCATTATTACACCTTATAGTTTTGATGTTCTCCCCGTGATTACATAGAATCTTTGTAAATGTACAGAGTCAGAATGTCCATGCATCAATATAAAACTCACATGTGTGTACACGTTAATAGTGTCTAGAGTTTGTAATTGTCACTTCTTTAGCATTGTAGTCCTCTTAATACTCTCTATAAAAACACACGGTATTAGGTACATAAAAGAAGAGTGAATTAAGAGTGGCAAGCACAAGTGCCATGTTAAATGTAAGTACATTTTAAAACATAAACTGCGTTTGATATAAACATAAATTGTGCTTATGTGTGGTCAAATTTAAACATAATTATTAACTGTGCTTATTAGTTAATATATTTAAAACTGAATTTATCTGAAGTGTAAAAGTTAAGTTAACCAATCATTGGAACTGTTACCAAAAGAATGCGACGAATTTAACTCATCTACAGCCTAACAAATCAAGGAACATCACAAAACTCTTCTGCATCTACTAGCCACTTTGAATGGTTGACTGTCATAGTTGACTTTGGAGAAAGTTGACTAACCATATTTAATTAGACAGAAAAGTTTTACAGCCTTAAAATAACTATGATCTTTCAGAAACTTCCAAAATTTCAGATCGTCTTTGGCAGTCTTGGAATATCAAGTCTCTTGAAGAGTTTACCCTTGCAATACATATGGTTAAACCCATTCCACTGAAGTGTGTGACGTGCTTCTGGATAATGTTATGAGGATGGTAAAATAAGGCTATCGTATAATCTGTACATGGCCTATCTCCCACCACTGATCCATCCTATCAAGAGGTCAAACTTGTAGGTGGCCACTTGGAGAAAAGCAAACGTCGCAGTACCAGAACCTTCCTGACCCATTTAATGAACATATCTGAAACTATTGTCAATGCCTCTAGAACTCATCTTAGAAGATGCACTGAGTAATGACATGTCTGACAAAAAGGATGAATCACTGGATGGAAATTTCTTTCCAGAGATTCATTGATGAAAGCTATAAAAACATGGTTAGTTCTTTATTTATTATCATAACAACACTACACAAGTTAGTTTTCTGGGGGACGTGCTTTAAAGAGCAAAATAGACCTTACGAAATATAATAATAAACTGTAAGCGAAAATGCTAAAGTTAAAATGTATTACACTGTTTTCTAAGCATACATCTATTGTATTGTACAAAAATACAAATATATAAGATAAAATTGGTGACTGAAAGTAACCATATCTAACATAGTGTGCGTAAATATTCACAAGTGCTTAAACATTGTTGATTTTATATGTAAAAACGGCTGGTATGGGTAGAAAAAACTCTATGTAGAGGAGCGAACAACGTTTCGACCTTCTTTGGTCATCGTCAGGTTCACAAAGAAAGCTCTTCTACATAAAAATTTTTCTCAACCCATACCAGCCGTTTTTACATATATATCTTTATTTACAAGTGGGTTTTCTCGTCATCACGGATTGTTGATTTTGTGTTTTTTTAGATATATTCACACATTTGTTTTCTGAAATATTTGAGCAGAAATAATAGAAAATGAAAGAAAACTGTACTCTTTATTTCAAAAATATATTTCCAATATACCTGTAATAACCAAAGGCTGAGGGTTAAGGAAAGAGAGACGGGTGCAGATGACCCCAAGTTACAGAATTACAAGTCACAAATTGTGACTCTTAACAAACTGCCTAACTTACCATGAGCTATAACAAGTGACAAAGGAAGAATTCTGTTGAAAACAGGTCTAGCTGAAATTGGGATTATATTATAAAGACGTCCTGTTTTAATGCTCAGAAATCCTCTTGTAGCTCAACGGTACGTTTGAAGGCTGATAACGCTAAAACAAAGATTTCGAGTTGCACAGTACATAACCCATTGTGTAGCGTTGTACTTACCAACTATCACGTAAGCAAATAATTCTCAAAATTCATCAAAACCAAAGTGCATTTTTATACGAATTAAAACTGAATCTCCATTGGAAACACAGAGAATGATCACGCCATGTCCGCGATCTAACAGCAAACTTTATGTAGTCATAAAAATCAGAATAAACAGAATCTATCAGTTCCGTAACATTACCTTATATTTGTATATTATGTTTCAAATATTTTGCCTAGCACAAAGGTATGCGAGCATATTTCAAGGCAATTATCCAAAAAATTAAATACATAATATGTGTATTCTGGTGCATATTAATTGTTTGTTTGGTTTTTAATTTCGGGCAAAGCTACACGACAGCTGCCTGCACTAGCCGTCTCTAATTATAACGCCCTCACGGCTGAAAGGGCAAGCATGTTTCGTGTGACAGAGATTCTAATCCAGGACCCTCAGATTAAAAGTCGAGTGCGTTAACCACCTGGCCATGCTGGGCCTACATATTACTTATTAAAACAAGTAATCACGACTTATTTTCTATGGTAAAATGAGTTTATAACAACAGGCTTTACAAGGAAGAGTTTTTTGACGTAACTAAAGTTAGCTACCTTATTATCATTTACCCCTTACAGTAGCTCAGCAACAAATATGATGCTTGTAGTGCTGAAAACAGGGTTTCGACACTCGTGGTAAGTGCACCTCAGATACCCGTTATGTAGCTTTGCATTTGATTACGAACCTTTATACACATGCGAAATGCATGCTGATGTTAAAAATTCTTTTTAACTAGCTTGTTTATCTAAAATTTGCTCAGAAGAGCCTGTGGTGCTCGGACGTCGAGCAGACACGTCCAAACCACTAAATTATGTAGCCAGCCCACATACCACAGCTTCGAGCACGTGCATGTTTGCTGTGCAAGCTTCAGTTGCAACTTCCAGTTTAAGGTCGGCTTAAGGTCAAATCCGAGATCATTAGGAAAGTTCTACGCGGACATTTTCTATTGTTGAAATATTTTCGCTGAGCAACTTAGTGATTTTGATTGTTGGTCGTACCCGAAACTTTAATGAGCTACGTCATTAATATGTTATATGTGTCTCTCGTGAGCTATTCTTCATTTCGGCTGACTGATAACAATGCTTTCTTCTGTTCAATCTATTCCACCAGCGTTTAATTTTGTTGCATAACTCCACGCTTACAATAATTATTAAGAATCCAAAACAAATATAGTTAACAATACTGTTAGCTCTGAAAATATCTGAATATTATTGTTTTGTTTTTTAACCAACCCTATAAACGTTTCTGTTTTTAGGTGTTGATTTTAGATTGTTTTGAAAACAAAAGTTCCTGTCTTCTAAAAAATTATGAACAAATTTTAATGGCATAATTATTTTCAAAACAAGCATTATGTAGTGTTCTTAAAAACATCTAGTGTTTAAAGTAGAGTGTTCGTAGTAGCATCTAATACTTAGTGTTCTTAGAAATGTCTAGTGCTCAAAGTAGTGTTCGTAGTGGCATCTACTACTTAAAGTAGTGTTATAAGAAACATCTAGTGCTCAAAGTAGTGTTCATAAATGTAAAGAATGCCCATATATACTTATAGTGCTCAAAGCAGTGTTCATATATAAAGTATTCAAAGCAAGGTTTTCAAATGCATATTTAGTGTGTAAACTCGAGTGCTTATAGCCACAGTGTATTTGACACTTCAGCTCTTTGATTCAACTTTATGTATATAGTGACTAAAAGTGTTGTAAATATTCATCCAAATGAAAACTTCTCACAGCGTTTGTTTCTTTGTTTGTTTTGATATTTGTGCAAAGCTACACGAGGGCTATCTGCGCTAGCCGTCCCTAATTTAGCAGTGTAAGAATAGAGGGAAGGCAGCTAGTCATCACCACCCACCACCAACTCTTGGGCTACTCTTTTACCAATAAATAGTGGGAGTTACCGTGACATTATAACACCCCCACGGCTGAAAGGACGAGCATGTTTGGTACGACGGGGATTCTAACCTGCGACCCTCAGATTACGATTCGAGTGCCTTAACCACCTGGCCATGCCGGGCATTCTCACAGAGACAGATGAATATACGACAAAATCTGCATAGGAATATTTACTTGTTCAATTAACTAAAGTTGTTGGTATGATATACACTAGATTTTCCTTACGAAAACTGTTTATAAAAGACAGGGAAATGGTTTGGCTACACTGATTGGTTGGTGACTGTGAATGGTTTGGCTAAATGTGATTGGCGAGCTACTGACGATTTTATGAAATGAAATTTCGAGGGACATAAACAGTGAAATTACAATCTGTCAGTTCTGCATAATTTTAAATAACTTATGAATGAAACAATACATCATTCACATTACAAATGTCATACCTAGTGCCGCCGAGGCCTTTCGCGTAATACCACGGGTCATCCGGCCCGCAGTGATATGACAAATATAGTAGAGGTCTAGACCACAGTTTTTTTAAACTGTGCTACACGGAGCCCTTGGGCTCCGCCATAGTTTTCTAAGGATCCGCGAGGAAATTTTAGAATGTTAATATTTTTTTCCTAAAACTATAAAATTGAATCAGAATACGTTATACAAAAAAAGTAAAATATATCTCTAATATAACATGTTTATCACGTATTGGGCCTTTTACTATTTTATTTTGCCTATCACTAGATGATTTTATTTAGCTTAGGGGAAGTTCTCGCAGTGAAAATGTTAATACAATCTCATTTAACTTCGACAGTGGCACCACTGGTTGCTAATAGATTTGTCACCATCTCAAAATCGCATGCGTCACTGGAGATGCAAGATATCCTAGTAATTTTCGTATGAAACATCTGTCAACCCAAGGTAGTAATGCCAACTGTCTTTTAAAAGCCAGATCTGGATTAGTGGCTAAATCTCGTACGATATGAAACAAAATCAAACATGACGTCATAGTTGAAACTCGTCCATATATGAAACATTGTGATGCAATTAGATGCAGTATCAGTTATTTCAATTTCAGAGTATATTTATATGAAGTGTAATTATATTTATAAGAATTATAATTGGTAATTGTTAGGTTAGATTCGTTATAGTTTAATTAGACGCTTTGGTACCAATGAGCTCTATGACGCCATGTTCCATTTTTTACATTTCGTTCGATATTCAGATGCATATCTGGCTTAATATTTTATTTGGCTTAAAAATTTCTGTTAAAAACAAAAAACAATTGTAAAAATTATAATTATCCTTTTCTTTCAGAAAAATATATTCTTCTAGCGGCCTAGCCTTTTTTTCCATAAATTTTCATTTTGACCACGTCATGGCAACACTGTTCTTACGTCATCATGTCATTGTATGATGATAAAACTCAAGTGCTTGAACGAGTTTTCATTAAGAAGCCATTTTGTGTCCGTGAAAATACTTTTGAAATGCCAAAGATATAAGAATATATTTTTAGACAAATTAATGATTGGGTAAGTGGCTGAATATCAGTAATAAATATGATACGAGTAAAAATCTTCCTAGGCCTAATAAGAATTAATCGGCGTTATCGTCGCGTGCAAGCACTCCAACTCAGGATGATGCAAAAAGTACTGAAACAAGAAAGAAAATAAAGCATGATGAAAGTTTTATTGAATATGGTTTTACATGGACAGGTAATGAAGATGAACATAGTGGGTTGTGTGTTGAATATGGAACACTGTTGAGTAACAATAGTTTGCATCCAGCAAAGTTAAAACGACATCTAGAGACCAAACACTCCCAATTAAAAAATTAAACTTCCGAATATTTCGAAAGAAAGTGTTTGCAATTAAATATAAGTAAAGCTACATTTGTCCATCAGGACAACAAAGGTGTTCTTATTGCTTCATATCGTGTTAGTTACTGTATTGCAAAAGCAGATGAAGCTCATACAGTTGCAGAAGATTTGATAAAACCATGGGGAAAAGATTTGGTAGAGTGCACGATTGATGATAAATTTTTTAAAACATTAACTCTGTGCCCCTTTCTGACAACTCACTTTCTCGAAGAATCAATATGTCAACAAACTGCTTAACGGAGTTAATAAGGTAAGTAAAAGTGAGTCCAACTTTTTTGCTTCAGATGGATGAATTAATAGATGTTGCTTGTGTTTTTCGCTATATTCACAAAGATAGTTTTGAAGAAGACATGCTAACTTGCAGACCATTGCCTACTCAAACAACAGGCGAAGAAATATTTAAACTGATCGATTTCTTTATGGAAGAATATGAGATCCAATGGCAGTTTTGCTCAAGTATTTGCATTAATAGGGCTGCATCTATGATTGAAAAATTTAAAAGCTCAGTGGCACGCATGAAAGAGAAAAACCCGGACATCGAGAGTATCCACTGCTGTATTGATCGTCATGCATTTATAATAAAACGAATGCCAGAAGACTTAAAAGAGGTATTGGGTGATGTCATGAAAATAGTTAATTTTATAAAATCAAGACAATTCAATGTGAGGATCTTCAGTTTACTCTGTGAGGATATTGGAAGTTTGCATAAAAATTTGCTACTTTATACTGAAGTCAGATGGCTTCTCGGAAGAAAAGTGCTTGCTCGGTTTTAAGAACTGCGTGAGGAGATAGGTTTCTTTTTATCTGAAAACCATTTTGAACTTGCATACAAAGTAAGGGACAAATGCTAGATACAGAAAGTGGCTTACCTTTCAGACGTATTTGCCTATCTAAATAGTGTGAATGCTACAATGCAGGGTAACGTACTTCAAATTTCAGAGTAAAATGGAAGCGTTTCAACGTAAGCTAAAACTTTAGGATGAATGTATACTTATGGAAGAACTCGACTGCTTTGTAAATCTCAATGTTTTTTTTACTTATGAATAAAATTTCCTTAAGTGGAGATGCAAAAATTTCAATCTTGAAGAACATATATGATTTGTGTACAACTGTTGGGGAGTGTACAACTTCCTTCCCCATTAAGAAATATTATTGTGGATTCAGAATCCCTTTGTTGACTCTGTAAATACCAACGATTTGCCTTTGAAAGAGAAAGAACAGCTTGTAAAAATTTCAACTGATTACACCCTGAAAATAAAATTTTAGCAGAAAGAAAATACACAGTTTTGGATTCAAATGACCATGGAATACCCTGAAATAAGTAACAGAGCTTTGAAACTTTTGATGCGTTTTCCAACAACATATCTTTGTGAGCAAACATTTTCACTGTATGCAGCTACAGAGACCAAATTTAGAAACAGACTAAATATTGAAGATAATTCGCGCTTACAAGTAACAAACATAACTCCAAATACTAAACGACTTTATGAACAATAGCAAGGCAATCCGAGCCACTAATAAATAAATAAGTCCACTGTACTTTTACTGATATACATTTTGCAAGTAGAAACTTTTGAACAAGTAAGCAGAAGTAAATATTTTATTTTAAATATCGATATGTTTCATTAATTTATATTCTAAAAGCTTGAAGTAAAATTTATCTGGTACCAGCGACCAATTGTTTCAATATTTAATGTATTTTTTATTAAGGATCTGGAATGTTTTTTTTTCTTTCTGATGTGCATCTCCGCAGGTCTAAACACTTTGAAAACCTCTTTATACAGTTGCACCATGATTGGCTTACATGAAGATTAACAGTCAACCTTACAACGTTTTAATGCACATAAAAATGAAAAAAAAAAACCTTAAGTTCAATAACAAACACGTTGTAAAAGTCCAGTTTTAACATTTAATTAATATCATATATTTCAGAAATTAAATACAAGATAGAATTTACGCTTTCCTGATATAAGAACTAAATGAATGTTTATAAAAGACAAAGTTACACATTCTTATAAAATCAGATTGGGTACAATAAATCATACACTGTTAAATATCACTGTACTTGATACACAACTAAAGACCTGTAGAACATAGAATACTATATGAACATCTAAAATAAAATAGATAACACAGTATTAACTAAACAGCATCTACAGAAAGACAGTATTAGAGCTAATAAAAACAACGCTATTGATGTAGCACCTGAAAATAAACACAGTGATAAAGCAGTATGTATTGAAAAACATGGTATTACAATATCAACTAATGATAAATACATTACTAAAGTATCATCTAAACAAAAACCTCAGTACTAAAGTATCATATACAGAAACCTTACAACTAAAAAATTAGGTACTGACAAACACAGTACTAAAGTAGTAAGTAATGATAAACAAAGTACTAATGTAGTAGGTAATGATAAACACAGTACTAATGTAGCAGGTAATAATAAACACAGTACTAAAGTAGTAGGTAATGATAAACACAGTACTAAGATAGTAGGTAATGATAAACACAGTACTAAAGTAGTAAGTAATGATAAACACAGCACTAAAGTAGTGGGTAATGATAAACACAGAACTAAAGTAGTGGGTAATGATAAACACAGAACTAAAGTAGTGAATAATGATAAACACAGAACTAAAGTAATGGGTAATGATAAACACAAAACTAAAATAGTGAATAATGATAAACACAGAAGTAAAGTAGTTGGTAATGATAAACACAGAACTAAAGTAGTGAAAAATGATAAACACAGAACTAAAGTAGTGGGTAATGATAAACACAGAACTAAACTAGTGGGTAATGATAAACACAGGACTAAAGTAGTGAATAATGATAAACACAGAACTAAAATAGTTGGTAATGATAAACACAGTACTAAAGTAGTGGGTACTGACCAACACAGTACTAAAGTAGTGGGTAATGATAAACACAGAACTAAAGTAGTAAGTAATGATAAACACAGTACTAATGTAGTAGGTAATGATAAACACAGTACTAATATAGTAGGTTATGATAAACACAGTACTAAAGTAATGGGCAATGATAAACACAGAACTAAAGTAGTGAGTATTGATAAACACAAAACAAAAGTAGTGGGTAATGATAAACACAGAACTAAAGTATTGAATAATGATAAACACAGAACTAAAGTAGTGGGTAATGATAAACACAGAACTAAAGTAGTGGGTAATGATAAACACAGAACTAAAGTAGTGAATAATGATAAACACAGAACTAAAGTCCTGTGTAATGATAAACACAGAACTAAATTAGTAAGTAATGATAAACACAGAACTAAAGTAGTGGGTAATGATAAACACAGAAAATAAAGTAGTGAATAATGATAAACACAGAACTAAAGTAGTGGGTAATGATAAACACAGAACTAAAGTGGTGAATAATGATAAACACAGAACTAAAGTAGTGGGTAATGATAGACACAGAACTAAAGTAGTAAATAATGATAAACACAGAACTAAAGTAGTGGGTAATGATAAACACAGAACTAAAGTAGTGGATAATGATAAACACAGAACTAAAGTAGTGGGTAATGATAAACACAGAGCTAATGTAGTGGGTAATGATAAACATAGTACTAAAGTAGTGAATAATGATAAACACAAAACTAAAGTAGTGGGTAATGATAGACACAGAACTAAAGTAGTAAATAATGATAAACACAGAACTCAAGTAGTGGGTAATGATAAACACAGAACTAAAGTGTTGGATAATGATAAACACAGAACTAAAGTAGTGAATAATGATAAACACAGAACTAAAGTAGTGGGTAATGATAAACACAGAACTAAAGTAGTGGGTAATGATAAACACAGAACCAAAGTAGTGGGTAATGATAAACACAGAACTAAAGTAGTAAGTAATGATAAACACAGAACTAAAGTAGTAGGTAATGATAAACACAGTACTAATATAGTAGGTAATGTTAAACACAGTACTAAAGTAGTAAGTAATGATAAACACAGCACTAAAGTAGTGGGTAATGATAAACACAGAACTAAAGTAGTGAGTAATGATAAACACAGAACAAAAGTAGTGGGTAATGATAAACACAGTACTAAAGTAGTGAATAATGATAAACACAGAACTAAAGTAGTGGGTAATGATAAACACAGAACTAAAGTAGTGGGTAATGATAAACACAGAACTAAAGTAGTGAGTAATGATAAACACAGAACTAAAGTAGTGGGTAATGATAAACACAGAACTAAAGTAGTGAATAATGATAAACACAGAACTAAAGTAGTGGGTAATGATAAACACAGAACTAAAGTAGTGGGTAATGATAAACACAGAACTAAAGTAGTGAATAATGATAAACACAGAACTAAAGTAGTGGGTAATGATAAACACAGAACTAAAGTAGTGGATAATGATAAACACAGAACTAAAGTAGTGAATAATGATAAACACAGAACTAAAGTAGTGGGTAATGATAAACACAGAACTAAAGTAGTGGGTAATGATAAACACAGAACTAAAGTAGTGGGTAATGATAAACACAGAACTAAAGTAGTGGGTAATGATAAACACAGAACTAATGTAGTAGGTAATGATAAACACAGAACTAAAAGTAGGTAATGATAAACACAGAACTAAAGTAGTAAGTAATGATAAACACAGCACTAAAGTAGTGGGTAATGATAAACACAGAACTAAAGTATTGAATAATGATAAACACAGAACTAAAGTAGTGGGTAATGATAAACACAGAACTAAAGTAGTGGGTAATGATAAACACAGAACTAAAGTAGTGAGTAATGATAAACACAGAACTAAAGTAGTGGGTAATGATAAACACAGAACTAAAGTAGTGGGTAATGATAAACACAGAACTAAAGTAGTGATAAACAATGATAAACACAGAACTAAAGTAGTGAATAATGATAAACACAGAACTAAAGTAGTGGGTAATGATAAACACAGAACTAAAGTAGTGAATAATGATAAACACAGAACTAAAGTAGTGGGTAATGATAAACACAGAACTAAAGTAGTGGGTAATGATAAACACAGAACTAAAGTAGTGAGTAATGATAAACACAGAACTAAAGTAGTGGGTAATGATAAACACAGAACTAAAGTAGTGAATAATGATAAACACAGAACTAAAGTAGTGGGTAATGATAAACACAGAACTAAAGTAGTGGGTAATGATAAACACAGAACTAAAGTAGTGGGTAATGATAAACACAGAACTAAAGTGTTGGATAATGATGAACACAGTACTAAAGTAGTGAATAATGATAAACACAGAACTAAAGTAGTGGGTAATGATAAACACAGAACTAAAGTAGTGGGTAATGATAAACACAGAACTAAAGTAGTGAGTAATGATAAACACAGAACTAATGTAGTAGGTAATGATAAACACAGTACTAATATAGTAGGTAATGTTAAACACAGAACTAAAGTAGTAAGTAATGATAAACACAGAACTAAAGTAGTGGGTAATGATAAACACAGAACTAAAGTAGTGAGTAATGATAAACATAGAACAAAAGTAGTGGGTAATGATAAACACAGAACTAAAGTATTGAATAATGATAAACACAGAACTAAAGTAGTGGGTAATGATAAACACAGAACTAAAGTAGTGGGTAATGATAAACACAGAACTAAAGTAGTGAGTAATGATAAACACAGAACTAAAGTAGTGGGTAATGATAAACACAGAACTAAAGTAGTGAATAATGATAAACACAGAACTAAAGTAGTGGGTAATGATAAACACAGAACTAAAGTAGTGAATAATGATAAACACAGAACTAAAGTAGTGTAATGATAAACACAGAACTAAATTAGTAAGTAATGATAAACACAGAACTAAAGTAGTGGGTAATGATAAACACAGAAAATAAAGTAGTGAATAATGATAAACACAGAACTAAAGTAGTGGGTAATGATAAACACAAAACTAAAGTGGTGAATAATGATAAACACAGAACTAAAGTAGTGGGTAATGATAGACACAGAACTAAAGTAGTGGGTAATAATAAACACAGAACTAACGTAGTAAGTAATGATAAACACAGTACTAATGTAGTAGGTAATGATAAACACAGTACTAATATAGTAGGTAATGTTAAACACAGTACTAAAGTAGTAAGTAATGATAAACACAGCACTAAAGTAGTGGGTAATGATAAACACAGAACTAAAGTAGTGAGTATTGATAAACACAGAACAAAAGTAGTGGGTAATGATAAACACAGAACTAAAGTATTGAATAATGATAAACACAGAACTAAAGTAGTGGGTAATGATAAACACAGAACTAAAGTAGTGGGTAATGATAAACACAGAACTAAAGTAGTGAGTATTGATAAACACAGAACTAAAGTAGTGGGTAATGATAAACACAGAACTAAAGTAGTGAATAATGATAAACACAGAACTAAAGTAGTGGGTAATGATAAACACAGAACTAAAGTAGTGGGTAATGATAAACACAGAACTAAAGTAGTGAATAATGATAAACACAGGACTAAAGTAGTGGGTAATGATAAACACAGAACTAAAGTGTTGGATAATGATGAACACAGTACTAAAGTAGTGAATAATGATAAACACAGAACTAAAGTAGTGGGTAATGATAAACACAGAACTAAAGTAGTGGGTAATGATAAACACAGAACTAAAGTAGTGGGTAATGATAAACACAGAACTAAAGTAGTGAGTATTGATAAACACAGTACTAATGTAGTAGGTAATGATAAACACAGTACTAATATAGTAGGTAATGTTAAACACAGTACTAAAGTAGTAAATAATGATAAACACAGCACTAAAGTAGTGGGTAATGATAAACACAGAACTAAAGTAGTGAGTAATGATAAACACAGAACAAAAGTAGTGGGTAATGATAAACACAGAACTAAAGTAGTGAATAATGATAAACACAGAACTAAAGTAGTGGGTAATGATAAACACAAAACTAAAGTGGTGAATAATGATAAACACAGAACTAAAGTAGTGGGTAATGATAGACACAGAACTAAAGTAGTGGGTAATAATAAACACAGAACTAACGTAGTAAGTAATGATAAACACAGTACTAATGTAGTAGGTAATGATAAACACAGTACTAATATAGTAGGTAATGTTAAACACAGTACTAAAGTAGTAAGTAATGATAAACACAGCACTAAAGTAGTGGGTAATGATAAACACAGAACTAAAGTAGTGAGTATTGATAAACATAGAACAAAAGTAGTGGGTAATGATAAACACAGTACTAAAGTATTGAATAATGATAAACACAGAACTAAAGTAGTGGGTAATGATAAACACAGAACTAAAGTAGAGGGTAATGATAAACACAGAACTAAAGTAGTGAGTATTGATAAACACAGAACTAAAGTAGTGGGTAATGATAAACACAGAACTAAAGTAGTGAATAATGATAAACACAGAACTAAAGTAGTGGGTAATGATAAACACAAAACTAAAGTAGTGGGTAATGATAAACACAGAACTAAAGTAGTGAATAATGATAAACACAGGACTAAAGTAGTGGGTAATGATAAACACAGAACTAAAGTGTTGGATAATGATGAACACAGTACTAAAGTAGTGAATAATGATAAACACAGAACTAAAGTAGTGGGTAATGATAAACACAGAACTAAAGTAGTGGGTAATGATAAACACAGAACTAAAGTAGTGGGTAATAATAAACACAGAACTAACGTAGTAAGTAATGATAAACACAGTACTAATGTAGTAGGTAATGATAAACACAGCACTAATATAGTAGGTAATGTTAAACACAGTACTAAAGTAGTAAGTAATGATAAACACAGAACAAAAGTAGTGGGTAATGATAAACACAGAACTAAAGTATTGAATAATGATAAACACAGAACTAAAGTAGTGGGTAATGATAAACACAGAACTAAAGTAGTGGGTAATGATAAACACAGAACTAAAGTAGTGAGTAATGATAAACACAGAACTAAAGTAGTGGGTAATGATAAACACAGAACTAAAGTAGTGAATAATGATAAACACAGGACTAAAGTAGTGGGTAATGATAAACACAGAACTAAAGTGTTGGATAATGATGAACACAGTACTAAAGTAGTGAATAATGATAAACACAGAACTAAAGTAGTGGGTAATGATAAACACAGAACTAAAGTAGTGGGTAATGATAAACACAGAACTAAAGTAGTGAGTAATTGATAAACACAGTACTAATGTAGTAGGTAATGATAAACACAGTACTAATATAGTAGGTAATGTTAAACACAGTACTAAAGTAGTAAGTAATGATAAACACAGCACTAAAGTAGTGGGTAATGATAAACACAGAACTAAAGTAGTGAGTATTGATAAACATAGAACAAAAGTAGTGGGTAATGATAAACACAGAACTAAAGTATTGAATAATGATAAACACAGAACTAAAGTAGTGGGTAATGATAAACACAGAACTAAAGTAGTGGGTAATGATAAACACAGAACTAAAGTAGTGAGTATTGATAAACACAGAACTAAAGTAGTGGGTAATGATAAACACAGAACTAAAGTAGTGAATAATGATAAACACAGAACTAAAGTAGTGGGTAATGATAAACACAGAACTAAAGTAGTGAATAATGATAAACACAGAACTAAAGTCCTGTGTAATGATAAACACAGAACTAAATTAGTAAGTAATGATAAACACAGAACTAAAGTAGTGGGTAATGATAAACACAGAAAATAAAGTAGTGAATAATGATAAACACAGAACTAAAGTAGTGGGTAATGATAAACACAAAACTAAAGTGGTGAATAATGATAAACACAGAACTAAAGTAGTGGGTAATGATAAACACAGAACTAAAGTAGTAAATAATGATAAACACAGAACTAAAGTAGTAAATAATGATAAACACAGAACTAAAGTAGTGGGTAATGATAAACACAGAACTAAAGTAGTGGATAATGATAAACACAGAACTAAAGTAGTGGGTAATGATAAACATAGTACTAAAGTAGTGAATAATGATAAACACAGGACTAAAGTAGTGGGTAATGATAAACACAGAACTAAAGTAGTAAATAATGATAAACACAGAACTAAAGTAGTGGGTAATGATAAACACAGAACTAAAGTAGTGGGTAATGATAAACACAGTACTAAAGTAGTGGGTAATGATAAACACAGAACTAAAGTAGTGGGCAATAATAAACACAGTATTAAAGTAGTGAATAATGATAAACACAGAACTAAAGTAGTTTGTAATTATAAACACTCTACGAAAGTAGTAGGTACTGACAAACACAGTACTAAAGTAGTAAGTGATGATAAACACAGTACTAATGTAGTGGGTAATGATAAACACAGTACTAAAATAGTGGGTAATGATAAACACAGAACTAATGTACTAGTTAATGATAAACACAGTACTAACATACTAGTTAATGATAAACACAGTACTAACATAATAGGTAATGATAAACACAGTACTAAAGTAGTGGGTAATAATAAACACAGTAATAAAGTAGTGGGTAATGATAAACACAGAACTAAATTAGTAAGTAATGATAAACACAGAACTAAAGTAGTGGGTAATGATAAACACAGAAAATAAAGTAGTGAATAATGATAAACACAGAACTAAAGTAGTGGGTAATGATAAACACAAAACTAAAGTGGTGAATAATGATAAACACAGAACTAAAGTAGTGGGTAATGATAGACACAGAACTAAAGTAGTAAATAATGATAAACACAGAACAAAAGTAGTGGGTAATGATAAACACAGAAATAAAGTAGTGGGTAATGATAAACATAGAACTAAGGTAGTGGGTAATGATAAACACAGAACTAAAGTCGTGGGTAATAATAAACACAGAACTAACGTAGTAAGTAATGATAAACACAGTACTAATGTAGTAGGTAATGATAAACACAGTACTAATATAGTAGGTAATGTTAAACACAGTACTAAAGTAGTAAGTAATGATAAACACAGCACTAAAGTAGTGGGTAATGATAAACACAGAACTAAAGTAGTGAATAATGATAAACACAGAACTAAAGTAGTGGGTAATGATAAACACAGAACTAAAGTAGTGGGTAATGATAAACACAGAACTAAAGTAGTGAATAATGATAAACACAGAACTAAAGTAGTGGGTAATGATAAACACAGAACTAAAGTAGTGGGTAATGATAAACACAGAACTAAAGTAGTGAATAATGATAAACACAGAACTAAAGTAGTGGGTAATGATAAACACAGAACTAAAGTGGTGAATAATGATAAACACAGAACTAAAGTAGTGGGTAATGATAAACACAGAACTAAAGTAGTGGGTAATGATAAACACAGAACTAAAGTAGTGAATAATGATAAACACAGAACTAAAGTAGTGGGTAATGATAAACACAGAACTAAAGTAGTGGGTAATGATAAACACAGAACTAAAGTAGTGAATAATGATAAACACAGAACTAAAGTAGTGGGTAATGATAAACACAGAACTAAAGTGTTGGATAATGATGAACACAGTACTAAAGTAGTGAATAATGATAAACACAGAACTAAAGTAGTGGGTAATGATAAACACAGAACTAAAGTAGTGGGTAATGATAAACACAGAACTAAAGTAGTGGGTAATGATAAACACAGAACTAAAGTAGTAAGTAATGATAAACACAGAACTAAAGTAGTAGGTAATGATAAACACAGTACTAAATAGTAGGTAATGATAAACACAGAACTAAAGTAGTAAGTAATGATAAACACAGAACTAAAGTAGTGGGTAATGATAAACACAGAACTAAAGTAGTGAGTAATGATAAACACAGAACAAAAGTAGTGGGTAATGATAAACACAGAACTAAAGTATTGAATAATGATAAACACAGAACTAAAGTAGTGGGTAATGATAAACACAGAACTAAAGTAGTGGGTAATGATAAACACAGAACTAAAGTAGTGAGTATTGATAAACACAGAACTAAAGTAGTGGGTAATGATAAACACAGAACTAAAGTAGTGAATAATGATAAACACAGAACTAAAGTAGTGGGTAATGATAAACACAGAACTAAAGTAGTGAATAATGATAAACACAGGACTAAAGTAGTGGGTAATGATAAACACAGAACTAAAGTGTTGGATAATGATAAACACAGAACTAAAGTAGTGAATAATGATAAACACAGAACTAAAGTAGTGGGTAATGATAAACACAGAACTAAAGTAGTGGGTAATGATAAACACAGAACTAAAGTAGTGAGTAATGATAAACACAGAACTAAAGTAGTGGGTAATGATAAACACAGAACTAAAGTAGTGGGTAATGATAAACACAGAACTAAAGTAGTGAGTATTGATAAACACAGAACTAAAGTAGTGGGTAATGATAAACACAGAACTAAAGTAGTGAATAATGATAAACACAGAACTAAAGTAGTGGGTAATGATAAACACAGAACTAAAGTAGTGAATAATGATAAACACAGAACTAAAGTAGTGGGTAATGATAAACACAGAACTAAAGTAGTGGGTAATGATAAACACAGAAAATAAAGTAGTGAATAATGATAAACACAGAACTAAAGTAGTGGGTAATGATAAACACAGAACTAAAGTGGTGAATAATGATAAACACAGAACTAAAGTAGTGGGTAATGATAGACACAGAACTAAAGTAGTGGGTAATGATAAACACAGAACTAAAGTAGTGAATAATGATAAACACAGAACTAAAGTAGTGGGTAATGATAAACACAGAACTAAAGTAGTGGGTAATGATAAACACAGAACTAAAGTAGTGAATAATGATAAACACAGGACTAAAGTAGTGGGTAATGATAAACACAGAACTAAAGTGTTGGATAATGATGAACACAGTACTAAAGTAGTGAATAATGATAAACACAGAACTAAAGTAGTGGGTAATGATAAACACAGAACTAAAGTAGTGGGTAATGATAAACACAGAACTAAAGTAGTGGGTAATGATAAACACAGAACTAAAGTAGTAAGTAATGATAAACACAGAACTAATGTAGTAGGTAATGATAAACACAGAACTAATATAGTAGGTAATGATAAACACAGAACTAAAGTAGTAAGTAATGATAAACACAGAACTAAAGTAGTGGGTAATGATAAACACAGAACTAAAGTAGTGAGTAATGATAAACACAGAACAAAAGTAGTGGGTAATGATAAACACAGAACTAAAGTAGTGAATAATGATAAACACAGAACTAAAGTAGTGGGTAATGATAAACACAGAACTAAAGTAGTGGGTAATGATAAACACAGAACTAAAGTAGTGAGTAATGATAAACACAGAACTAAAGTAGTGGGTAATGATAAACACAGAACTAAAGTAGTGAATAATGATAAACACAGATCTAAAGTAGTGGGTAATGATAAACACAGAACTAAAGTAGTGAATAATGATAAACACAGGACTAAAGTAGTGGGTAATGATAAACACAGAACTAAAGTGTTGGATAATGATGAACACAGTACTAAAGTAGTGAATAATGATAAACACAGAACTAAAGTAGTGGGTAATGATAAACACAGAACTAAAGTAGTGGGTAATGATAAACACAGAACTAAAGTAGTGAGTATTGATAAACACAGTACTAATGTAGTAGGTAATGATAAACACAGTACTAATATAGTAGGTAATGATAGACACAGAACTAAAGTAGTAAATAATGATAAACACAGAACTAAAGTAGTGGGTAATGATAAACACAGTACTAAAGTAGTGGGTAATGATAAACACAGAACAAAAGTAGTGGGTAATGATAAACACAGAACTAAAGTAGTGAATAATGATAAACACAGAACTAAAGTAGTGGGTAATGATAAACACAGAACTAAAGTAGTGAATAATGATAAACACAGAACTAAAGTAGTGGGTAATGATAAACACAGAACTAAAGTAGTGGGTAATGATAAACACAGAACTAAAGTAGTAAGTAATGATAAACACAGAACTAAAGTAGTAGGTAATGATAAACACAGAACTAATATAGTAGTGGGTAATGATAAACACAAACTAAAGTAGTAAGTAATGATAAACACAGCACTAAAGTAGTGGGTAATGATAAACACAGAACTAAAGTAGTGAGTAATGATAAACACAGAACAAAAGTAGTGGGTAATGATAAACACAGAACTAAAGTATTGAATAATGATAAACACAGAACTAAAGTAGTGGGTAATGATAAACACAGAACTAAAGTAGTGGGTAATGATAAACACAGAACTAAAGTAGTGAGTATTGATAAACACAGAACTAAAGTAGTGGGTAATGATAAACACAGAACTAAAGTAGTGAATAATGATAAACACAGAACTAAAGTAGTGGGTAATGATAAACACAGAACTAAAGTAGTGGGTAATGATAAACACAGAACTAAAGTAGTGAATAATGATAAACACAGAACTAAAGTAGTGGGTAATGATAAACACAGAACTAAAGTGTTGGATAATGATAAACACAGTACTAAAGTAGTGAATAATGATAAACACAGAACTAAAGTAGTGGGTAATGATAAACACAGAACTAAAGTAGTGGGTAATAATAAACACAGAACTAACGTAGTAAGTAATGATAAACACAGTACTAATGTAGTAAGTAATGATAAACACAGCACTAAAGTAGTGGGTAATGATAAACACAGAACTAAAGTAGTGAGTATTGATAAACATAGAACAAAAGTAGTGGGTAATGATAAACACAGAACTAAAGTAGTGAATAATGATAAACACAGAACTAAAGTAGTGGGTAATGATAAACACAGAACTAAAGTAGTGGGTAATGATAAACACAGAACTAAAGTAGTGAGTAATGATAAACACAGAACTAAAGTAGTGGGTAATGATAAACACAGAACTAAAGTAGTGAATAATGATAAACACAGAACTAAAGTAGTGGGTAATGATAAACACAGCACTAAAGTAGTGGGTAATGATAAACACAGAACTAAAGTATTGAATAATGATAAACACAGAACTAAAGTAGTGGGTAATGATAAACACAGAACTAAAGTAGTGGGTAATGATAAACACAGAACTAAAGTAGTGAGTAATGATAAACACAGAACTAAAGTAGTGGGTAATGATAAACACAGAACTAATATAGTAGGTAATGATAAACACAGAACTAAAGTAGTAAGTAATGATAAACACAGAACTAAAGTAGTGGGTAATGATAAACACAGAACTAAAGTAGTGAGTAATGATAAACACAGAACAAAAGTAGTGGGTAATGATAAACACAGAACTAAAGTATTGAATAATGATAAACACAGAACTAAAGTAGTGGGTAATGATAAACACAAAACTAAAGTGGTGAATAATGATAAACACAGAACTAAAGTAGTGGGTAATGATAGACACAGAACTAAAGTAGTGGGTAATGATAAACACAGAACTAACGTAGTAAGTAATGATAAACACAGTACTAATGTAGTAGGTAATGATAAACACAGTACTAATATAGTAGGTAATGTTAAACACAGTACTAAAGTAGTAAGTAATGATAAACACAGCACTAAAGTAGTGGGTAATGATAAACACAGAACTAAAGTAGTGAGTAATGATAAACACAGAACAAAAGTAGTGGGTAATGATAAACACAGTACTAAAGTATTGAATAATGATAAACACAGAACTAAAGTAGTGGGTAATGATAAACACAGAACTAAAGTAGAGGGTAATGATAAACACAGAACTAAAGTAGTAATGATAAACACAGAACTAAAGTAGTGGGTAATGATAAACACAGAACTAAAGTAGTGAATAATGATAAACACAGAACTAAAGTAGTGGGTAATGATAAACACAGAACTAAAGTAGTGGGTAATGATAAACACAGAACTAAAGTAGTGAATAATGATAAACACAGGACTAAAGTAGTGGGTAATGATAAACACAGAACTAAAGTGTTGGATAATGATGAACACAGTACTAAAGTAGTGAATAATGATAAACACAGAACTAAAGTAGTGGGTAATGATAAACACAGAACTAAAGTAGTGGGTAATAATAAACACAGAACTAACGTAGTAAGTAATGATAAACACAGTACTAATGTAGTAGGTAATGATAAACACAGTACTAATATAGTAGGTAATGTTAAACACAGTACTAAAG
Source organism: Tachypleus tridentatus (assembly GCF_004210375.1). Lineage (NCBI taxonomy): Eukaryota > Metazoa > Arthropoda > Merostomata > Xiphosura > Limulidae > Tachypleus > Tachypleus tridentatus. The sequence continues at coordinate 149,615,457 of NC_134832.1, read as the reverse complement.
TAGTAAGTAATGATAAACACAGCACTAAAGTAGTGGGTAATGATAAACACAGAACTAAAGTAGTGAGTATTGATAAACATAGAACAAAAGTAGTGGGTAATGATAAACACAGAACTAAAGTATTGAATAATGATAAACACAGAACTAAAGTAGTGGGTAATGATAAACACAGAACTAAAGTAGTGGGTAATGATAAACACAGAACTAAAGTAGTGAGTATTGATAAACACAGAACTAAAGTAGTGGGTAATGATAAACACAGAACTAAAGTAGTGAATAATGATAAACACAGATCTAAAGTAGTGGGTAATGATAAACACAGAACTAAAGTAGTGAATAATGATAAACACAGGACTAAAGTAGTGGGTAATGATAAACACAGAACTAAAGTGTTGGATAATGATGAACACAGTACTAAAGTAGTGAATAATGATAAACACAGAACTAAAGTAGTGGGTAATGATAAACACAGAACTAAAGTAGTGGGTAATGATAAACACAGAACTAAAGTAGTGAGTATTGATAAACACAGTACTAATGTAGTAGGTAATGATAAACACAGTACTAATATAGTAGGTAATGTTAAACACAGTACTAAAGTAGTAAGTAATGATAAACACAGCACTAAAGTAGTGGGTAATGATAAACACAGAACTAAAGTAGTGAGTATTGATAAACATAGAACAAAAGTAGTGGGTAATGATAAACACAGAACTAAAGTATTGAATAATGATAAACACAGAACTAAAGTAGTGGGTAATGATAAACACAGAACTAAAGTAGTGGGTAATGATAAACACAGAACTAAAGTAGTGAGTATTGATAAACACAGAACTAAAGTAGTGGGTAATGATAAACACAGAACTAAAGTAGTGAATAATGATAAACACAGAACTAAAGTAGTGGGTAATGATAAACACAGAACTAAAGTAGTGAATAATGATAAACACAGAACTAAAGTCCTGTGTAATGATAAACACAGAACTAAATTAGTAAGTAATGATAAACACAGAACTAAAGTAGTGGGTAATGATAAACACAGAAAATAAAGTAGTGAATAATGATAAACACAGAACTAAAGTAGTGGGTAATGATAAACACAAAACTAAAGTGGTGAATAATGATAAACACAGAACTAAAGTAGTGGGTAATGATAGACACAGAACTAAAGTAGTAAATAATGATAAACACAGAACTAAAGTAGTAAATAATGATAAACACAGAACTAAAGTAGTGGGTAATGATAAACACAGAACTAAAGTAGTGGATAATGATAAACACAGAACTAAAGTAGTGGGTAATGATAAACATAGTACTAAAGTAGTGAATAATGATAAACACAGGACTAAAGTAGTGGGTAATGATAGACACAGAACTAAAGTAGTAAATAATGATAAACACAGAACTAAAGTAGTGGGTAATGATAAACACAGTACTAAAGTAGTGGGTAATGATAAACACAGTACTAAAGTAGTGGGTAATGATAAACACAGTACTAAAGTAGTGGGCAATAATAAACACAGTATTAAAGTAGTGAATAATGATAAACACAGAACTAAAGTAGTTTGTAATTATAAACACTCTACGAAAGTAGTAGGTACTGACAAACACAGTACTAAAGTAGTAAGTGATGATAAACACAGTACTAATGTAGTGGGTAATGATAAACACAGTACTAAAATAGTGGGTAATGATAAACACAGAACTAATGTAGTAGTTAATGATAAACACAAGAACTAACATACTAGTTAATGATAAACACAATACTAACATAATAGGTAATGATAAACACAGTACTAAAGTAGTGGGTAATAATAAACACAGTAATAAAGTAGTGGGTAATGATAAACACAGAACTAAATTAGTAAGTAATGATAAACACAGAACTAAAGTAGTGGGTAATGATAAACACAGAAAATAAAGTAGTGAATAATGATAAACACAGAACTAAAGTAGTGGGTAATGATAAACACAAAACTAAAGTGGTGAATAATGATAAACACAGAACTAAAGTAGTGGGTAATGATAAACACAGAACTAAAGTAGTAAATAATGATAAACACAGAACAAAAGTAGTGGGTAATGATAAACACAGAAATAAAGTAGTGGGTAATGATAAACATAGAACTAAGGTAGTGGGTAATGATAAACACAGAACTAAAGTCGTGGGTAATGATAAACACAGAACTAAAGTAGTAAGTAATGATAAACACAGTACTAAAGTAGTAGGTAATGATAAACACAGAACTAATATAGTAGGTAATGATTAAACACAGTACTAAAGTAGTAAGTAATGATAAACACAGCACTAAAGTAGTGGGTAATGATAAACACAGAACTAAAGTATTGAATAATGATAAACACAGAACTAAAGTAGTGGGTAATGATAAACACAGAACTAAAGTAGTGGGTAATGATAAACACAGAACTAAAGTAGTGAGTATTGATAAACACAGAACTAAAGTAGTGGGTAATGATAAACACAGAACTAAAGTAGTGAATAATGATAAACACAGAACTAAAGTAGTGGGTAATGATAAACACAGAACTAAAGTAGTGAATAATGATAAACACAGAACTAAAGTAGTGGGTAATGATAAACACAGAACTAAAGTAGTGAATAATGATAAACACAGGACTAAAGTAGTGGGTAATGATAAACACAGAACTAAAGTGTTGGATAATGATGAACACAGTACTAAAGTAGTGAATAATGATAAACACAGAACTAAAGTAGTGGGTAATGATAAACACAGAACTAAAGTAGTGGGTAATGATAAACACAGAACTAAAGTAGTGAGTAATGATAAACACAGAACTAATGTAGTAGGTAATGATAAACACAGTACTAATATAGTAGGTAATGATAAACACAGAACTAAAGTAGTAAGTAATGATAAACACAGAACTAAAGTAGTGGGTAATGATAAACACAGAACTAAAGTAGTGAGTAATGATAAACACAGAACAAAAGTAGTGGGTAATGATAAACACAGAACTAAAGTATTGAATAATGATAAACACAGAACTAAAGTAGTGGGTAATGATAAACACAGAACTAAAGTAGTGGGTAATGATAAACACAGAACTAAAGTAGTGAGTAATGATAAACACAGAACTAAAGTAGTGGGTAATGATAAACACAGAACTAAAGTAGTGAATAATGATAAACACAGAACTAAAGTAGTGGGTAATGATAAACACAGAACTAAAGTAGTGAATAATGATAAACACAGAACTAAAGTAGTGTGTAATGATAAACACAGAACTAAAGTAGTAAGTAATGATAAACACAGAACTAAAGTAGTGGGTAATGATAAACACAGAAAATAAAGTAGTGAATAATGATAAACACAGAACTAAAGTAGTGGGTAATGATAAACACAGAAACTAAAGTGGTGAATAATGATAAACACAGAACTAAAGTAGTGGGTAATGATAAACACAGAACTAAAGTAGTGGGTAATGATAAACACAGAACTAAAGTAGTAAGTAATGATAAACACAGAACTAAAGTAGTGGGTAATGATAAACACAGAACTAAAGTAGTAGGTAATGATAAACACAGAACTAAAGTAGTAAGTAATGATAAACACAGAACTAAAGTAGTGGGTAATGATAAACACAGAACTAAAGTAGTGAGTAATGATAAACACAGAACAAAAGTAGTGGGTAATGATAAACACAGAACTAAAGTAGTGAATAATGATAAACACAGAACTAAAGTAGTGGGTAATGATAAACACAGAACTAAAGTAGTGGGTAATGATAAACACAGAACTAAAGTAGTGAGTAATGATAAACACAGAACTAAAGTAGTGGGTAATGATAAACACAGAACTAAAGTAGTGAATAATGATAAACACAGAACTAAAGTAGTGGGTAATGATAAACACAGAACTAAAGTAGTGGGTAATGATAAACACAGAACTAAAGTAGTGAATAATGATAAACACAGGACTAAAGTAGTGGGTAATGATAAACACAGAACTAAAGTGTTGGATAATGATAAACACAGAACTAAAGTAGTGAATAATGATAAACACAGAACTAAAGTAGTGGGTAATGATAAACACAGAACTAAAGTAGTGGGTAATGATAAACACAGAACTAAAGTAGTAAGTAATGATAAACACAGAACTAAAGTAGTAGGTAATGATAAACACAGAACTAATAGTGGGTAATGATAGTAGTAATGATAAACACAGAACTAAAGTAGTAAGTAAACACAGAACTAAAGTAATGATAAACACAGAACTAAAGTAGTGGGTAATGATAAACACAGAACTAAAGTAGTGAGTAATGATAAACACAGAACAAAAGTAGTGGGTAATGATAAACACAGAACTAAAGTAGTGAATAATGATAAACACAGAACTAAAGTAGTGGGTAATGATAAACACAGAACTAAAGTAGTGGGTAATGATAAACACAGAACTAAAGTAGTGAGTAATGATAAACACAGAACTAAAGTAGTGGGTAATGATAAACACAGAACTAAAGTAGTGAATAATGATAAACACAGAACTAAAGTAGTGGGTAATGATAAACACAGAACTAAAGTAGTGAATAATGATAAACACAGAACTAAAGTAGTGGGTAATGATAAACACAGAACTAAAGTGTTGGATAATGATGAACACAGTACTAAAGTAGTGAATAATGATAAACACAGAACTAAAGTAGTGGGTAATGATAAACACAGAACTAAAGTAGTGGGTAATGATAAACACAGAACTAAAGTAGTGAGTAATGATAAACACAGTACACTAATGTAGTAGGTAATGATAAACACAGTACTAATATAGTAGGTAATGATAAACACAGAACTAAAGTAGTAAGTAATGATAAACACAGAACTAAAGTAGTGGGTAATGATAAACACAGAACTAAAGTAGTGAGTATTGATAAACATAGAACAAAAGTAGTGGGTAATGATAAACACAGAACTAAAGTATTGAATAATGATAAACACAGAACTAAAGTAGTGGGTAATGATAAACACAGAACTAAAGTAGTGGGTAATGATAAACACAGAACTAAAGTAGTGAGTAATGATAAACACAGAACTAAAGTAGTGGGTAATGATAAACACAGAACTAAAGTAGTGAATAATGATAAACACAGAACTAAAGTAGTGGGTAATGATAAACACAGAACTAAAGTAGTGAATAATGATAAACACAGAACTAAAGTAGTGTGTAATGATAAACACAGAACTAAATTAGTAAGTAATGATAAACACAGAACTAAAGTAGTGGGTAATGATAAACACAGAAAATAAAGTAGTGAATAATGATAAACACAGAACTAAAGTAGTGGGTAATGATAAACACAGAACTAAAGTAGTGGGTAATGATAAACACAGAACTAAAGTAGTGGGTAATGATAAACACAGAACTAAAGTAGTAAATAATGATAAACACAGAACTAAAGTAGTAAATAATGATAAACACAGAACTAAAGTAGTGGGTAATGATAAACACAGAACTAAAGTAGTGGATAATGATAAACACAGAACTAAAGTAGTGGGTAATGATAAACACAGTACTAAAGTAGTGAATAATGATAAACACAGAACTAAAGTAGTGGGTAATGATAAACACAGAACTAAAGTAGTAAATAATGATAAACACAGAACTAAAGTAGTGGGTAATGATAAACACAGAACTAAAGTAGTGGGTAATGATAAACACAGAACTAAAGTAGTGGGTAATGATAAACACAGAACTAAAGTAGTGGGCAATAATAAACACAGTACTAAAGTAGTGAATAATGATAAACACAGAACTAAAGTAGTTTGTAATGATAAACACAGAACTAAAGTAGTAGGTAATGATAAACACAGTACTAAAGTAGTAAGTGATGATAAAACACAGTACTAATGTAGTGGGTAATGATAAACACAGAACTAAAATAGTGGGTAATGATAAACACAGAACTAAAGTAGTAGTTAATGATAAACACAGACTACTAAATAATACTAAATAATGGGTAATGATAAACACAGAACTAAAGTAGTGGGTAATGATAAACACAGAATAAAGTAGTGGGTAATGATAAACACAGAACTAAAGTAGTAAGTAATGATAAACACAGAACTAAAGTAGTGGGTAATGATAAACACAGAAAATAAAGTAGTGAATAATGATAAACACAGAACTAAAGTAGTGTGGGTAATGATAAACACAGAACTAAAGTGGTGAATAATGATAAACACAGAACTAAAGTAGTGGGTAATGATAAA